>NC_084979.1:30841301-30862551 GCF_963691925.1 Scomber scombrus | reverse complement strand
CAGCGTTCCTTCCTTCCAGCTGAGGAGAGCTGGCTGCAACATCAACAGCTGCTGGGTGAGATAGCTGCCAGTGTGTGTGTGTGTGTGTGTGTGTGTGTGTGTGTGTGTGTGTGTGTGTGTGTGTGTGTGTGTGTGTGTGTGTGGTGTGTGTGTGTGTGTGTGTGTGTGTGTGAGGAGAGCTCGGAGGAAAAGAGAGACAGAGGATAAAGGAGGAATGATCATATCCAAGAACTGATTGGAAGGAAACATCCTCTTCCTCTTCCTCCTCTCATCCTCCTCCTCCTCTTCCTCATCATCACTGTCTTCTCTCCTCCACTTCTGTTTTTGCTGCTGTTTCATCCCTCTCTTTTCCTTCTCTCTCCCTCCTTTCATCTTCCTCTTTGGTTTCATCACCTTTGTTTTCTTCTTCTTATATATTCTTCGTACTTTTCTCGCCTCCTCCCATCTCTCATCCTTTCCTCTCTTCTTCTACTATTTTCTTCTTTTATTTTTTCTTCATACTACTCTCTTCCTCCTCTTCTCATTTTTCTTTCCCCATCTCTCTCTCTCTCTCATCTCTTCTGTATTAATCTGAATCGTGTCTTCTCTCCTCTTATTCTGTTTTTGCTGCTATTTCATCCCCCTCTCTCTCCCTCCCTTCATCTTCCTCTTTTGTTTCATCACCTTTATTTCTTCTTCCTTCCTGATTTTTCCTCTTTTCATCTATCCTTCTTATCTTCTCCTCTCCATCATACTAACCTCTTTCTCCTCTTCTTCTCATTTCCCCTCTTCTCTTCCTTTTCTCATCTCTCTCTCATCTCTTCCTCAGCAGTTATTACTCTGAATCTTGATTTTTAACACATGTGAAGGAACATGTAAAACTTCTTTTTTTTAAACATGTCTGCTAACACTAACACTTCCCCTCTAGAGTCAGCTGCTGTAAAACGCCTGCAGGCCTAAACTGAGGTTTGATCCAGTGAAAAGTGTGAGAGACTGGTCCTGAGTGAGTAATGCATGTATCACCTCAAACTAATTTCCATGAAAATAACCCACACGAAACTTTCTAAAACTTTCAATTAACTGATTTTTCCTGGAAACTTCCCAAAAAACGTCATTTCAGAGAATAATCTGGTTGCTAAGACTTAGTTATAACTTTGAGGTTTTCAAGTTATGTTTTAAGATCATGTTTAAAAAAACCCCCAAATATGATTAACCCTCCTGTTGTCCTCGAGTCAAGGAAAGAAGGAAGGAAAGGAGGGAGGGAGGAAGGAAGGAAGGAAGGGAGGAAGGAAGAAGGAAGGAAAGGAGCGAGGAAGGAGGAAGGAAGGACAGGAGGGAGGAAGGAAAGGAGGGAGGGAGGAAGGAAGGAAGGAAGGAAGGAAGGAAGGAAGGGAGGAAGGAAGAAGGAAGGAAATGAGCGAGGAAGGAGGAAGGAAGGACAGGAGGGAGGAAGGAAAGGAGAAAAGGAAAGAAGGAAGGGAGGAAGGAAAGGAGAAAAGGACAAGAAGGAAGGGAGGAAGGGAAGGAAGGAAGGTAGGAGGGAGGGAGGGAGGGAGGGAGGGAGGGAGAAAGAAAAGAGGATGGGAGGAATTAAGGACAGAGGAAAGAAGGAAGGTAGGGGGCAGGAAAGAAAGAGAGAAGGAGGGAGGGAAGGAGGAAAGAAGGAAGGGAGGAAGGAAAGGAAGGAAGGAAGGAAAGAAGGAAAGGAAGGAAGGAAGGAAAGGAAGAAAGAAGGAAGGAAGGAAGGTAGGGAGGGAGGGAGGGAGGGAGGGAGAAAGGAAAAGAGGAAGGGAGGAAGTAAGGACAGAGGAAAGAAGGAAGGGAGGAAGGAGGAAAGAAAGAGAGAAGGAGGGAGGGAGGAAAGAAGGAAGGGAGGAAGGAAAGGAAGGAAGGAAGGAAGGGAGGGAGGGAGGGAGGGAGGGAGGGAGGGAGGGAGGGAGGGAGGGAGGGAGGGAGGGAGGAAAAGAGGAAGGGAGGAAGTAAGGACAGAGGAAAGAAGGAAGGAGGAAGGTAGGGGGGAGGAAAGAAAGAGAGAAGGAGGGATGGAGGAAAGAAGGAAGGGAGGAAGGAAAGAAGGAAGGGGGAAGGAAAGGAAGGAAGGAAGGAAAGAAGGAAGGAAAGGAAGAAAGAAGGAAGGAAGGAAGGTAGGGAGGGAGGGAGGGAGGGAGGGAGGGAGGAGGGAGAAAGGAAAAGAGAAGAGGAGGAAGTAAGGACAGAGGAAAGAAGGAAGGGAGGAAGGAGGAAAGAAAGAGAGAAGGAGGGAGGAGGAAAGAAGGAAGGGAGGAAGGAAAGGAAGGAAGGAAGGAAGGGAGGAGGGAGGAGGGAGGGAGGGGGGGAGGGAGGGAGGGAGGAAAAGAGGAAGGGAGGAAGTAAGGACAGAGGAAAGAAGGAAGGGAGGAAGGTCGGGGGGAGGAAAGAAAGAGAGAAGGAGGGAAGGAGGAAAGAAGGAAGGGAGGAAGGAACAGAAGGAAGGGGGATGGCCCCTCGTGCCGTCTGCAAGGACGGGAGGAAGGACCCGTCCGGTTGTTCCTTCCCTGCCTCCGGTGCCAGGGCCGAACAGTCAAAACAGACCGGGGCTCTCCGTCTGACCAAGCCCGGCGGACGACACAGTCGGTTAAGTGCGCCACGCCATGCTGAACATGTGTTTCCATGGTGACGTCACAGATCAAGCTCATCGCTTTAATCCGAGCGGCTCAACATATGTTCGCTCGTGGTGGAGAGAAAGGTGCCACTTTTATAAGCTTCGCTGTGTTTAGCTCTCAGTACTTTGGCAGCTTGTAATTGAATCTCTGTGATGTGAAGTTTTACATTAAAAGTGCCAATAAAATAAAATATACCTCCTTTAATCTATTATAAATAAACGTCTGGTATTCCTGATCTTACTTAAAGGAACCTCGAGGAGTTTGTGACTTTTTTGAGCAGATTTTTAGAGCATGTTTGTCCCTTTGTTTGTCTCATGCATGCACAGAAACACTAGATATACATGCATGTTGTTGCCAGTGATGTCACATAACTCCTCTGATCTACAGGTGGCAGTCATGTGCCAGGAAACGTAGCAATGTGTCAGCAAAGGCAACGAGGGAAAAGACTGCAAGCTCAATAAACACGGAGGTAAACAGTGCAGTTTTCCTTATCTGTTGAAACTCACTGATTCTTTCTCCCAACAGCAAAATCATAAGAAGTAAATATACAAATACTAAAATATAAAAAACATATACAAATGTTGCTTAGCTGCAAAGGTAAAGTTAAAAAGTGAAGACATCAGCAATCACTATGAAAGCCTCATTTAGAAAGTTAAAGGCTTTTAATTACAGTGAAATCAAGCGTGATTTCATATTTCATGTATTATTTGTTCTTTTCCTCGCCTTCTCCCTTTCTCTCCTCTTTTCCTCTGATCCTTCTTATCTTCTTCTTTCCATCATACTATACTCTCTTCCTCCTCTTCTTCTCATTTCCTTCTTCCCATCTCTCTCTCATCTCTTCTGTATTACTCTGAATCTTGTCTTCTCTCCTTCACTTCTGTTTTTGCTGCTGTTTTCATCCCCCTTTTCCTTCTCTCTCTCTCCTTTCATCCTCCTCTTTTCCTTCTCTCTCCCTCCCTCACCTTTGTTTCTTCTTTCCTCATTTTTCTTCTCATGTATAATTTGTTCTTTTTTCGCCTTCTCCTTTCTCTCCTCTTTTCCTCTTCTCTCCATCATACTATACACTCTTCCTCCTCTTCTTGTCATTTCCCTCTTCCTTTATTCTCATCTCTCTCTCACATCTTTCGTCTCTTTCTCAGCAGTGAATCTTTGTATTACTCTGAATCTTGTCTTTTCTCCTCCATGTTTCATCCCCCTCTTTTCTTTCTCTCTCCCTCCCTTCAACTTCCTCTTTTGTTTCATCACCTTTGTTTCTTCTTCTTTCTCCATTTTTCTTCTTATGTATTATTTGGTCTTTCTCTCCTCCTTCCTATCTCCTCCTCTCCATCATACTATACCCTCTTCCTCCTCTTCTTCTCATCTCTTCTTCAGCAGTTATTACTCTGAATCTTGATTTTTAACACATGTGAAGGAACATTTTTACACTTTTTACACTTTTTACAGTTACCAAACAGAAAACCTTCTGAATGCATTTATTAACCAGCAGCTTATGGATGTGTAATATAAACTGTATAACCCTAACCAACCCTAACTTATAACAGTCAGAGAGTGAAATGGCACAGCTTGGTGGCTTGGGGTTATTTGTGGTGCAGCTACATTGGACTCCATTGTATTGTCCAGAAAGCTCTTAATCTATGTTCTCCAGAACAAACACTTTATGATGCTATCAGCAAGACGACGTCATTATTTCAACAATTGGTTAACTTCACCCTCAGCAATAAGTAGTATACTTGGAGTTAATTTTATTAAGTATGCTTGAGTGTAAGTATAAGTATAGCAAGTATACTACGGACCATGTACTTGTAGTGTTCTAGAAAGTTTACTAATTTAATACCTCTTCAGACTAAATTGGAACATTTTTAAGTTTATAAAAGTAAACTTTAAGTTTTATGTCGTTCTCCCGAGTCAAATTGACCCCGTCTGTTTTGACTGTTCCTTCCTTCCTCCCTTCTTTCCTCCGTCCTTCCTTCCTTTCCTCCCTTCCTCCCTTCTTTCCTCCGTCCTTCCTCCCTTTCCTCCCTTCCTTCATCCCTCCTTTCCTTCCCTCCTTCCTTCTTCCCTACTTTCCTTCCTTCTTCCTCCCTTCCTACCTTTACTTCCTCCCTTCCTTCTTTCCTTTCCTCCCTTCCTTCATCCCTCCTTCCCACCCCTCCTTTCTTCTTCCCTACTTTCCTTCCTTCTTCCTCCCTTCTTCCTGCCTTCCCTCCTTCCTCCCTTCCTTCCTTCCTTCCTTCCTTCCTTCCTTCCTTCCTCCCTTCCTTCTTTCCTTTCCTCCCTTCCTTCATCCCTCCTTTCCACCCCTCCTTCCTTCTTCCCTACTTTCCTTCCTTCTTACTCCCTTCCATCCTTGACTCAAGGAGAACAGGAGGGTTAAATATACTTTATAATGTCATTTTAAGTTTATAAAAGTAAACTTTCAAGTATACAACAAGTCCACTCTTCTATATACTACTAGTGTACTAGGTTTATACTTCTAGTCCACATGTTAGTTTATTGAAGTATACTTAAAGTATAGCACAAGTCCACTCTTCTATATACTGCCATTGTACTAGTTCTATACTATATGATGTTGAACATATAAGTTTATAACAGGGGTAATACCTCAAAGCTAATGCGTGGAGTGAAAAACATTTTTATTCTGCTAAATTAAATGTTAGTAGGACCTGATAAGTACAAAGCAAACTAAGCATTGTCTTTGAACAGGAAGTAGTTTTCAATAAAAAACTAATGTCCTCATATGGGGGACAATGGGTTTATTTTTAATGTATAACACAATTAATTCACCAGTGTATAAAACTATTTCCTTACATACACTTTCCCTTTGCATGAATGAACAACATCCTCAAATGACTACCTGATGATTAGCAGTGTCTTAGTTTGTTTTTTATTGTTAAAATTAGTCAAATTTCTATCAAACTATAAACATTATTAAGTTTAACTAAGTTTCATTGATAAAATCTGATAGAGTTTTGCACCTGGTTGAATGATTCACAAAGATGCCTGCCGTCTGGTTTATACACTGACTAATGTGTAATGTGCTTTTTCTACCACTAGGTGGCACAAAAAAGTGTTAACAAAGGTGGACAACAGGTCAAAGTTAAGCAGAATGAAGTATAACGTTAAGGTTAACCTCCTGAAACCTGAGCTTGTCTATTTCTCCTAGATATTTGGGGTTAGTAGAACCTGATAAATACAAAAACTCAACATCGTGTTTGAACAGGAAGTAGTTTTGAATATGGGGGACAATGGGTTTATTTTTAATGTATAACACAATTAATTCACCAGTGTATAAAACTATTTCCTTACATACACTTTCCCTTTGCATGAATGAACAACATCCTCAAATGACTACCTGATGATTAGCAGTGTCTTAGTTTGTTTTTTATTGTTAAAATTAGTCAAATTTCTATCAAACTATAAACATTATTAAGTTTAACTAAGTTTCATTGATAAAATCTGATAGAGTTTTGCACCTGGTTGAATGATTCACAAAGATGCCTGCCGTCTGGTTTATACACTGACTAATGTGTAATGTGCTTTTTCTACCACTAGGTGGCACAAAAAAGTGTTAACAAAGGTGGACAACAGGTCAAAGTTAAGCAGAATGAAGTATAACGTTAAGGTTAACCTCCTGAAACCTGAGCTTGTCTATTTCTCCTAGATATTTGGGGTTAGTAGAACCTGATAAATACAAAAACTCAACATCGTGTTTGAACAGGAAGTAGTTTTGAATATGGGGACGATGGGTTTATTTTACAGTATAGCACAATTAATTCGCCAGTGTATAAAACTATTTATTTCTTCTCATTTACAGCAACGAAAATAAAGTGTCAACATCCTCATACGAGTACTTTCTGATTAGCAGTGTCGTAGCTCGGTGCTAAAATTAGTCAGGCACAATCGATACAAACATTACTTTGTTTCTGTATCAATCAAGCTTCTTAACAGCCAGAAATGATTGAATGTGATGGTGTTGTGTATGGAAATGAATGTATATTTATGACTCCAGCTAGTGTATGAATGTATGTGAGTGAATGGATCAATGAATGTTTGTGATGTGTGACTGGACCTATATTTATGACTGAATGAATGTTTTGGTAGGTTGCCATGGTGATGTGATGCGAATGCTTATGTGAATGCTAGGATTGAGGGTTGGGAGGTGGTATGGATGTATATTTATGGAAGTATATGTGTAGGATCGTCCAGTGTCAGTCTGTGTTTATTCCACCACTGTCTTTTTACCTGATGTATGTTTTTACTGCATGTTGTTTTTATTGTATGTCATTTATGTGCTGCAACTTCTTCCCTATCTCCGAGACAAATTTCTCCAAAATGGAGACCAATCAAGTAACCTAACCTAGCATTTGTATCAAACTGCAAACATTATTAAGCATTAATAAAAAAGTTTCAACCATAAAATTCAATAAGGTTTTGTACCTTGTCCACTTTTGTTTGAGGATCAGCTATTGATTGATTTGGCTAAGATGCCTGCCATCTGTTTTTACAGTTTTTTATACTGTAATGTGCGTTTTCTACCACTAGGTGGCACAAAGAGGCACCCACAAACCAAGACAACAGATATAGTATAAGGTCCAGCAAACCCTAAAATGTAATGTCTCCATATGAGGTTGCAGGAGGATACTAGTGTTAAGCTTCTGTGACTGACGTACAGGTGAGATAATGACAGCATTTTGATCCTTGCTGAAATGTTCCTGAGAATGGGCTGACGTCGGTCTAAAGAGTCTTATTTGGATTAACATCTGACAGCAGGAAGTGTTCGTTCTACCTGGAGCAGATCTATGGAAACAGGAAGTGTTTGTTCTGCGTGTATTAGATCAATGAACCACTGCTATCAGCACGCTAAATACAGGAAGTACCCTCTTCTCTTGATCTATGGGCTCATTCGAGGTCACCTCTGACGCCAGGAAGCGTTTCTCTACTTTAACTTCATCTACGGAGTCTCAAGCTATTGACCATCCGAGGCAGGAAGTGTCCACTCTCCTTCATCTGAAGCTGTTCATTTTGACCCTCGGCACCAGGAAGTGTCCTTTCTACTTCTACTAGATCTATGGAGTCACTGCTAGTAATGACCTCAGACAGGAAGTGTCCTCTCTGTTGGATGGATGGAGCCATTCTTATTTCCTTCAGAAAGCAAGCCAAGTAATTGTGTTGAGTCGGCTCCGTCTTCCTCCCTGATGGTAAATGAGTCGGCCGAAGCTTCATCTGAACAACACAGGCGTTTTTTTTTTTTTTTTTTTTGCAGATGTGAGTAAGATGCCTATTAAGATTAGGTCATTTTAAACATAACTGTGACTAATGTGCTAAAGATCTCATGCAAAATTACAGAACATTTTGTTGGTGGTATGAACTGCAAATGGACTGAAACGTGTTGCAGCTTGGTGCAATTTACAGCCACTGTAGTTTATTTAGTTTATAAATGTTCGAAATCTGCCTCAGTAAATCACCTCTCTTCTAAAAATTTAACTCAACCGATCATCAGACCACAACCCTGCACTACCTAACTATTGAAACTCCCTTTGAATAAACACTGAAGACATGGAAGACGTGCTTTCCCAACACTGTCACGTTATGTTTATATACTACTAAATTGTTTTATTAGTGGGTTTGTGTTCACAGGCAACATTTGGTTTTCATTTTTTTGAATGAATGAATGAATGAAACATTAAATATATGCACCACATGAGTCCTGTTGTTCAATTTAGGCAACAAAAGCAGGTTTATAAAGTTAATGAGAGATTGTGGTCAAGTCTCAAATGTCTCAAATCGCTGTGTATTATTATATTATATATAGTCGCCCATAAAGTTGGAATAAAATATTTTTTACCTCTTTCCATGAAATGATTGTGACAATGTGATTTATTCTTGATAGATAAAGTGTAAATATTCTCAAAATTGTATTGATCAATCTCATTGCACCTGGTTAAAGGTGATTACTGATGTGTATAAATAGAAAATAAAAAGAGGAATGTGTCTGAAAACTAAATTATTCCAACTTTATGGGCGACCGTGTATATGCAACACATGAAAGTTGCAGGAAGAGACCGAGTCCTGTGGTTCGATTTAGGCAACAAAAGCAGGTTTATAAGGTTAACGAGAGATTGTGGTCATGTCTCAAATGTCTCAAATCACTGTGTTGTATTAACAGTTACACAGATTTTAACATTATAAGAAACAAATAACTAAAAGATACATTGAACTTTGAGTGAACTTCATGTATGTTAAACCATTGCCCTGATTGTACAACACATTATGACTATTGTGCTTACATTGTTCTGATGGAAGAACAAGATCATCCTTTTCACAAGATAATGTATTGTATATAATCTAACTTAACAACTTCTCCTGCTCTGAGCTCTTTCATGCCATCTCACACTTGAGACAGCAAGGAGTCCATCTGCAGACGACCGAATAAACTCTCAGAAAGACAACGAACGACTTTGTGCTTCTTAATATAAAATACTGCCAGAACAATAGTTAAAACTGGTCATCATGCCACATCCCTGGACTAACCTAACTCTTGAAATCCCCTTTGAGTAAACACTGACCCAACACTGTCATGTTAGGTTTACTACTACATTGTTTTAGTTGTAGGTTTATGTTCACAGGAAACATTTTTTTGAATGAATGAATGAAGCATCAAATATATGCACCACATGAATAAAAGTTGCAGGAAGAGATGGGGGTGGATTCATGTTGTTCGATTTAGGCAACAAAAGCACATTGATTAAGGTTAATGAGAGATTGTGGTCATGTCTCAAATGTCTCAAATCACTGTTGTATTAACAGTTACACAGATTTTAACATTTTTACCCTGTATCGCCAAGTGTATCATATTGGATACATGAGTTTTAGAGACCTTTAAATCATCAGTGTGATCATATTTCATTCCTGAAAACCTGATGTATATACAATCAGATACATGTAGTACAAAGATAAACCAATGCAATGTTGAATTACTAAATATTTTGTAGCTTATTTTATGGTAAATTCCTGTTGAAAATGAAAATGTGAGTATCAAATTAATTACAGCAGGTATAGATAGATATATATTATTAACATGAATAAAAACGTTTAAAAGGTGTTGTTATGAGCTCCATGTAGGACCTTAAAAAGTTGCATTCAATATGTTTTCATGTGTTTATAAAAAATCATGCTATGAAAAATAAACTACAAAAAATTCTCAGTGTATCAAATATGATACAAAACAAAACTCATAGATGCAAAGTGTTATTTAATTCATATTTTTTTAATTACTTGTCAGAAGGTCCAATAAACTGTAGTTTCAAAGAATTATTTGATGGTTCAGGTTAAGAAACAAATAACTATAAGATACATAGTTAAAACTGGTCATCATGCCACATCCCTGGACTACCTAACTCTTGAAATCCCCTTTGAGTAAACACTGAAGACACGGAAGACCTCGTGCTTTCCCAACAGTGTCATGTTATGTTTACTACTACATTGTTTTATAAGTGGGTTTATGTTCACAGGAAACTTTTAGTTTTCATTGTTTAAATGAATGAAGCATCAAATATATGTAACACATGTAAGTTGAGAGTCCTGTTGTTCAATTTAGGCAACAAAAGCACATTGGTTAAGGTTAATGAGAGATTGCAGTCATTTCTCATGCGTCAAATCGCTGTGCTTTCCCAACACTGTCACGTCATGTTTACTATTACATTGTTTTATTTGTAGGTTTAAATTCACAGGGAAACATATTTATTGGATGAATGAATGAGTGAAGCATCAAATATATGCACCACATGAATGATGCAGGAAGAGATGGGGGTGGTTGGACATTGACATCAGAGTCCTGTGGTTCGATTTAGGCAACAAAAGCAGGTTTATACGGTTAACGAGAGATCGTGGTCATGTCTCAAATGCCTTAAATCACTGTGTATTATTAAAAGTTACACATATTTTAACATTATAAGAAACAAATTACTATATGATGCATAGTTAAAACTGGTCATCATGCCACATCCCTGGACCACCTACTGTAACTCTTTAAATCCCCTTTGAGTAAACACTGAAGACACGGAAGACCTCGTGCTTTCCCAACACTGTCACATTGGTTTATGTTCACAAGAAGCATTTTATTGGATGAATGAATGAGTGAAGCATCAAATATATGCACCACATGAATGTAGCAGGAAGGGATGGGGGTGGTTGGACATTGACATCAGAGTCCTGTGGTTCGATTTAGGCAACAAAAGCAGGTTTATAAGGTTAACGAGAGATCGTGGTCATGTCTCAAATGCCTCAAATCACTGTGTATTATTAAAAGTTACACATATTTTAACATTATAAGAAACAAATTACTATAAGATGCATAGTTAAAACTGGTCATCATGCCACATCCCTGGACCACCTACTGTAACTCTTTAAATCCCCTTTGAGTAAACACTGAAGACACGGAAGACCTCGTGCTTTCCCAACACTGTCACATTGGTTTATGTTCACAAGAAGCATTTTATTGGATGAATGAATGAGTGAAGCATCAAATATATGCACCACATGAATGTTGCAGGAAGAGATGGGGGTGGTTGGACATTGACATCAGAGTCCTGTGGTTCGATTTAGGCAACAACAGCAGGTTTATACGGTTAACGAGAGATCGTGGTCATGTCTCAAATGCCTCAAATCGCTGTGTATTATTACATTATATTGTATTATATTAACATTTTAAGTAACTCTATGGTATATAGTTACAGACTGTAAATAGCGTCTTGATGTCAAACAGTAACAGCATTGGGTGTAAAAAGATCAAACTTTCTTTCTTTTTCCGATTCGAAAACATGTGAGAGTAGTTTGTTTTATAGGGGAAAGCCAGTGTTTCAACATTGACCAACGTCTGTCCATTTCCCCGAATGTCGGTCAACAACCGCGAAGAATGCCGTCTTGGTTTCCAGTCAATACATTTGTAGAGTTTAACATCCAAGTTTGCTCTCTGTGCCCTTTTTTGTCTTGATGGATCTCTCCCAGTATGGTTATAAAAAACACACTGGTGCAAGATAAGATTTGCTGTGTTATCAGAGCAAACTGGAGCTGCTGTAAATATTTAAATGATGTCAAATAATCGGCCACACTTTCAAATAGGAGCGGTTCTACTTCTGAAGATTTAGCACCAGTGAAGCTGATAGGTCTTTGGCTTTTAGTACACATTTCCATATAGTTCATTTATTTGAAACTTGTACCGACAGCTCGTGCTTTTGAAGTTATTCGACCAGGACAATGCTGTCATTATATTACGGAAATTCTGCTGTAATACACTTGACTGTTTTTGTGAGATCAGAGAAACAGAAGAGGAAGAGGAAGCACTGAAATCGGATCACATGAATGGTTTTCTAGCACCTGACGTGACGGAGCTGTATAAGCTCACATCTGTCAGAATATATAACTATAATGTGTTGAGAGGCGGTAACAAAGCCGACACCATGTTAGCTCGTATCAATCCCAAACAGGCTCTGAGTAACAATAATTGATTCAATACAGGTTTTTAATGGCTAATAAATTAACAACGGCCCTGGACTTTCTCCCTAATAGGCCAACCATCCAGCCGCGTACAAACAGTCACTAACAGGATTGTCCTGATATCTCCTCCCAATATTATGCCAAACAAGGTATTTGCAGCTAGTCACACCACAAAACCAATTAACTAATTAATTGTACAACTCTGCTGTGATTAATTATTATCAATGTCTTCCTTATAATAATGAAGACTCGGTTTGGTACCAGCAACCTTTTCCATTACTATAGTTCCTCCTCAACGTGGGCGGGGTCGTCATAGCAACGGCTGCACGAAACTGCTGTGACTTTGTTTTCTAAGCGACACAAACACATAAACAATGGAGGACATGGAGGCGATGGTGTACTTGCTGCTGTATGAGGCTTTCTGTCTCACACAAAGCAAGAGAAGAGAAACCGAATCTCTGTAACGCTGTTGTTGGTATTTAAAAATGCCGGGTTTGATTCTTGTGTGGGACGGCTCATGACTCTTCCAGTGACTCTCTGACCAATCAGTGGCCGGCAGTCTGTTGACGTTGAGTCGAGTTGAGCCGAGTAGTGCTAGAACTGTATAGATGAAATTGTGGCGGATATTTTTTCATATTAGCTTGACAGCAGGATTGAACACCTTAATTTTAACAGCACTAAACTAACATTTTTCAGCATCATATTATAAAAACCCAGTTGATAAAAGCTGACTATGAGAGATGGGTCAATGGCAACCTGAATAAATGCAGCCTACTGTTTTGTGTCCCTGTTATTTACCAGTAAGAGTCTGTTGATGCTCATCAGGTTCAACTTCCACCTGCTCCTCAACACTTTTACTGGGTGATTCAGTGCTTTGGCCAACGTCTAGGACTATTACTGCTGCTGATAATCCCACTCCAGTAGCTACTAAGTAACTCCAACAGAACAAAAAGGTGCTGCTGTCCTCAGAAAGCGAGACCGACCAAATGAGAGACGGGGCTTTTATCATCACCCCACAGGACACTGGCCAGGTGTACTGAGTTGCATCTAATCAGAGCCCCGTGCTCCAATCAGTCAGGATCTGAGGAGAGAGAGATGAAAGAGAGAGACACACCAGAGTGCCCAGCACACGCCCCAAAGGACATCCAAAGGGGCTGTGACACTAGAAATGAAAACTTCTTAATTACATCCGTAACCTCAATCTGATCCGAAATAAGCGAGTGAACAATGTGAAGCACCGATGGAGCAACCTTTAGTCAGAAAGGCTATAGGCATGTTTGGGCCTGTGTGAACAATCATCATCTCAATGAGGAAGTATAGAGGAAGCGTTCGGAGCAGGCTGAAGCTCTGGCTTTTGACTTTGACTTCCAGGGAACATTTTTACATACATGTACAGTAAAGCTCAAGTTTTGGACCTTTGACCATATTTAACATAGACATCCAACATCATAGCGGTTTAAAAATAAGAGACGCCAGAGAAGAGTGGATTTCCTCTGAAAGGCTGATTCATCATTTATGACTATACACACCATTTATAGCTCACTTTGGGTGGATGTTAAATTCCTCACATAATGTTTCCTTCACAGTTGCCGTTCTGAGTCAGGTCATTGATCAAAGTGGCATCTTCCTGATGAGTAGTCCGCTGAGAGGTTTCATCACTTTAGGTTTTAACCCTCACATACTGTTCTGGGTCAAATTATCTTCGTATCTAGTGAAATGAATATTTAATAGTTTTAATAAGATAGTAGTAATGAAGATTTATTTTTATGATGTAGCAGTGAAGACTGATGGCTCTAATGGTTATACAATATACCCCACAGTTCCATAAAGTTCTTGTCATTTTAACTTTACATATAAAATGACATTTAACCACCAAAAAGAGATGCAAAATGTACTAAAAGAGACAAAAAACCCTAAAAACTATCAAAAAGAGATGCAAAAATGATTGAAAAGAGACATCAATTGACCTAAGAAAGCTAAAACTACCAAAAAGAGACAACAATGATTGAAAAGAGACTTAAATTGACTAAATAAACCTAAAAAACTACCAAAAAGAGACATAAAAATGACTGAAAGAGATACAATTTGAATAAAGAAACCTAAAAATACAAAAAGGCGACATTCAAATGACTAAAAGAGACACACATTGACAAAAAAAACCTAAAACTACCAAAAAGAGACACAACAATGATTGAAAAGAGACTTAAATTGACTAAATAAACCTGAAAAAATACAAACAGAGACATAACAATGACTTAAAGAGACACAATTTGACTAAAGAAACCTAAAAAACACCAAAAAGAGACTAAAAACAACCTACAGTTAGTCTGAGTAACAGCTGCCATGTAGTTACCATGGTAACCTAGAGATGGAGAGACTAAAGAGACTCAAACATTTGGTATAGACACTTTTTATGAGGGGAAAAAACTGTGATAATGTAGAATATGAACAGTATGTAAAGGGTTAAAAACTACAACCAAAAAGCCATTAAACAGCTAAAAGACATGACACACTGTTTATTCAATTGTTCCATTGTCACATTATTGGGTTTTGGTTTTTTTTGTACTGTATAAAAAAACAAGTTTACTGTTAAAACAAGCATCAAATAAACAAAAATGTAAAAGATGTGACAAGTAAAGCCAGATGTGTGATAACTGATGACATCTACAATAAATCATCTGGAGTTTTAACACTCCTCTTGGCCGTTTCTTCAGCTCTGGACTGAAATCTACTCACATTCTTCAGAGGCTTATCTAAGGGAGAGTCTTTATTTATTAGTTTAGATATTTCGGTAACGCTGCAGGACGAAGGGGGGACGATTTTTGGCCGTTTGCCGATCCAGTGCCACACAGAGCCAGCGGCCTCATTCTCTGTCCCAGGATGGTGACATCATCATATTTCTTGTGCCTGACTTCCTGTCTCCTGGTGTGGCCGCCTGGCTGGAATGTTGGCATCCAGCCGGGAAGCACACACACACACACACACACATGCACGCACACACACACACACACACACATGCACATGCACACACACATGCACGCACACATTCATGCATGCACATTGTCGATAGCCGGTAAAATGACGACATAATCAGATATATAAACTATTAAAAAGAAGTCGTATGTGTGATCTGGAGTTGGTTCTTCAGCTGAATTAACTTACTATGATCATTAATTATGATTTAGAACAGTTAGCTTGGGGGGCTTATTAATGATTGATGAGATGAAAACATATAAATGATCAAACAACTATCAAAAAGTGTTGATATAATGATCAAAACTCAATTTTTTTACAATAACAGTGAATTATCTGTACATCACGACACTCTTACAGACTCTTAAAACATCAGAATCATAAGGACAATTCATATATTCAATATTTTTCATTTAACCCTCCTGTTGTCCTCGAGTCAAGGAAGGAAGGATGGAAGGGAGGAAGAAGGAAGGAGGGAGGGAGGGAGGAAAGAAGGCAGGAGGGAGGGAGGGAGGAAAGAAGGAAAGGAGGGATGAAAGGAAGGCAGGAAAGAAAAGAAGGAAGGAAGGTTGGACGGAGGGAAGGAGGAAGGAAGGTAGGAGGGAGAAAGGAAAGAAGGACAGAGGAAAGAAGGAAGGGAGGAAGGTAGGGGGGAGGAAAGAAAGGAAAGAAGGAGGGAGGGAGGAAGGACAGACGGAAGGGAGGAAAGAAGGAACAATCAAAACAGACGGGGTCAATTTGACCCGGGAAGACGACACAAAGGTTAATAACTAACCTATCTAATATTGCTGCTTTACTATAGGGCATAAGCTGGAAAAACTGCGTAAAACAACCATCTTTAAACCTAAAAAAAGCTTGAATCAGAGACAAAAATACACGATAGGTAAAAATGCATGATGTTTAATTCGTCTCAAAACCCGTGCACTTAAAAACCGGGAGCGTGCACGTGATACGAGCACACACAGAGAGGGCGAGCGAGTGGAAAACGATGCTCTCGAAGGGAGCGTTTCTGCTCTATGAGCCTCAGTCCGTGAGTGGAGCCTGATTCTCTCCAGGGAGGATGAGGTTTGGTCACAGCGGACTAAAACAGTACATTAAACACAATGAGTAAGTGTGCTGCAGGTAGATGTGAACATTACAGACTATACAGGGAAATGTTTTAGATATCAACAAGAGAGAGAGAGAGAGAGACTTAATATTACACTGCAAAGGAAATTACATGATGCTATTTATTAGAGAAATGCTGCAGAGTGGTTCAGGTGATGAAGGGACTGATGGCTCTAATGGTTATACAATAAACCCCACAGTTCCATAATGTTCTGCTTATTTTCACTTTACATATAAAATAACATTTACATCATTATTGCTATGTTATATTTTCATGTCTTAGGTAAAATAGGACATGATATTGTGTGATAGGAGCTGTTTTTTCTCTAAAAATACAAAATACACACAGATAACCACCAAAAAGAGATGCAAAAATGACTAAAAACAACTAGTTACCATAGTAACGTAGAGATGGAGTAAAGACTCAAGAGACTCAAAACTACCAAAAAGAGACATTTCCATCATTGTTGCTAGACACAATTTGAATAAAGAAACCTAAAAAATACAAAAAAGAGACATAAAAATGACCAAAATCAACCTACAGTTAGTTTGAGTGACAGCTGCCATCTAGTTACCATGGTAACTATGAGATGGAGTGACTAAAGAGACTCAAAACTACCAAAAAGAGACATTTCCATCATTACGACCGTTTTGGTGTCAAAAGGACTTCCGTCTCTATGCAAGTCAATGGAGAATTCACCAACTTCTCACTTGATTTCTAACCTCAGTAAACGTTTTCAAAATGTGTTTATGGTCTCAATCGCTAGTTTAAAGCCTTCTTCAATGCAGTATGATGTTCATTTGGGACATTTTGGCCTCCCTGATTTTATATGTGACGATAAAGCAGGGTATGCATTAGGGCGTGGCTACGTCGTGATTGACAGGTTGATTGGTTCACAGGTTCAGGAGGGCGCCTCATGCTCCTCCTGATGCCCATATAAGTAGAATCCCTGTTTTTATTTTTCCCAGCATGCACCTGAAATGTTCAAGATGGCGCTGCTCCGATCCGATACTATTGGCCTCCGAGCAGCAGTCCACAAACCAATGGGTGACGTCACGGATGTGAGAGCAAGATGGTAACTGAGCAGTTCTTAAGGTTCAGTGAAAGGCAGTGCAGAACATTAATGTTTTAAATCTGGATTGAAAGAAGTTTAAAGTCAGAGTGAGTCTCTTATCCTCTCTGCAGCACTACTATCTGCTGCCTCTCCATGTTTAGTTTGCACTCTGGGAACAGTTAGCAGATCCTTCTACCTGCTGAGCCGAGAGGCCGAGAGGGTTCCTACGGTTACAAGACAGGCAGATATGTATTTCTGGTCCGAAGCCACTGAGAGATTATGAGATAAACAGAGTTTACAAATTCTTGTAAATTGGACTCCGGCTCCTCACAGCTGTGCTGATCTGGAAAGTATAAACTAACCCCTGTCTGTTTTGACTGTTCCTTCTTTCCTCCCTTTCTTCCTTCCTTCTGTCCTTCCTTCCTTCCTTCCTTCCTCCCTCCCTCCCCCCTTCTTTCCTTCCCTCCTTCATTCCTTCCTTCCTTTACTTCCTCCCTCCCTCCTTCTTTCCTTCCCTCCTTCCTTCATTCCTTTACTTCCTCCCTCCCTACTTCTCTCTTTCTTTCCTCCCCCCCTATCTTCCTCCCTTCCTTCTTTCCTCTGTCCTTCTTTCCTTACTTCCTCTCTCCTTCTTTCCTTCCTTCCTTCCTTCCTTTCCTTCCTCCCTACTTCTCTCTTTCTTTCCTCCCCCCTAACTTCCTCCCTTCCTTCTTTCCTCCGTCCTTCTTTCCTTCCTTCCTCCCTTCCATGCTTCCTTCCTCACTCCTTTCCTTCCTCCCTTCCTCCCTCCCTCCTTTCCTTCTTTCTTCCTACCTGCCTTCCTTTCTCCCTCCTTTCCTTCCTTCTTCCTCCTTTCCTTCCTTCTTCCTCCATCCCTTGACTCGAGGACAACAGGAGGGTTAAACATCTGACCTGTTGACAGATGTATCAGCTGTGGTCTTTGCTGCTTTCATGTCCTTCCACAGTTCAATCCTTTTATTGTAAAAAAAAAAAAACTCTATTAATGATGATGCACCAAACTTCCCTGCAGAAACCTGAAGGTGACGTCAGTTAAATGCATCTTTGGGTTTTGAGTTGTGTAGTTTAATAACTTTATTTCTGAAGCACTTCATTATAAATTCATATTAATAAGGTCTTATAATATATCTCCATGTTGAGCTCTTAAAATAAAATATTACAGGCTTCCAGTTAATGTTAAATAATGTGTCCGAATGAAAGAAATGAAAGACGACAATGCATATGCAGTGCATTGTGTGTGTGTGTGTGTGTGTGTGTGTGTGTGTGTGTGTGTGTGTGTGTGTGTGTGTGTGTGTGTGTGTGTGTGTGTGCGTGTTTATGTGTGTCATTTCCTCTTGGCTAGGTCGCAGCAGGACTGGTCCGCTTCTGGGCCCTCTATGTGTGTGTGTGTGTGTGTGTGTGTGTGTGTGTGTGTGTGTGTGTGTGTGTGTGTGTGTGTGTGTGTGTGTGTGTGTGTGTGTATGTGTGTGTGTGCGACTATATGAGAGGTAGGGGGTATGAGAGGGAAGTGTGTGGGAGTGAGGCCGCCAATACCTTCCCACACACACACACACGGACACACACATCATAAAAACTCATATAACACACACACACACACACACACACACACACACACACACACACACACACACACACACACACACACACACACACACACACACACATTTCCCATTTTCTTGCATTTATTAATTTACTTTTTGTATTTTCTAACTTTGGCTTGTAGTATATATTTATATATATATTAGTTTTTGCAATTTCTTTGGGATTAAACTATAATCTTAGAGTTTAATAAATGTTATTTCTATGATATCCAGGTGACTTTTGGGCCAATTTAAGGCCACAGAAACAAAAATGAAGCCTCTCAGTTCACTTCCTTCACTTCTCCTTATATGAACATCACATTACTTCCTGCTTTAGCTTTGAAAATTAACACTGAACATAAATCCAGTCCTGCAAAGTGGTCTAATTTTCCAAGAAGATTGCAGCAAATATATTTATAAATGGTGCAAAAGGAAGAACCTGATAATGAGGATGATGAAGATGATGATGATGATGATGATGATGTCACATTAAAGATAAAGAAATGCATCTAAAAGTTTGTTTTTAAAAGCCAAAATGTGCAAGAAAATAGTAAAATAAAGTGCTAAATGATTATGTTACTGTCAGTAAAGTGCCATAAAATTAATGTAATTTATGAGGCGTACACACACACACACACACACACACACACACACACACTCCCCACCGTTACGTCTGTTTATTGCTCTATTTTGTTCACTCGTCACTTTTGTTGTGCGTGTGTCTTAAAGTGCCATGCATTGTTTTACCCTGGCGTGTGTGTGTGTGTGTGCGTGTGTCTCTGTGTGTGTGCGTGCCTCTGTGTGTGTGTGTGTGTGTGTGTGTGCATAATAGGTGTTGTTCCTCTGGGGTTTAAGAGAGAAGAATAGCAACAGCTCGGCACTGGTGTGAAACTGAGAAAGTGTTCGCTCCCTGCTTCTTCTTCCTGTCGCTGTGTCCCCCCTCTTCCACCTCCACTTCCTGTCAAACGGGGCTCGTGGGAATTAAAAATGTCTGCCCATCTGCGCGTCAGTCAGTCTGTCTCTGTCACAGTTTTTTTTTTCTTTTTTCTGTTCAGTTCATTTAGTTTAATTACGATCAACGATGCAGCTCTGTGTTGTATGTTGATACAAATATCAGTCATAGCACCAGACTGATATCTATATTTTCATCTAACTTTCAGCAAGAAAGCAAATAAATGCATTTCCCAAAAAGTCTAATGATGCTATAGTTGAACCAGTATAGAGGAAGCTATCATTATAGTAAAATACGGTTTATTACATCTTGGGTTTTATTTTTGCAGCTCAGACCGCTGCTTATATCAGCAACGCTTAAATACTCATTAAACTAACTGAGGATCTCTGACTGTAGCAAGACTGTGCAGAAGTCTCAGGCCATCACCATCATACACATAGAAAATACATGAAATATGAACACAAAATGTAACATTAATTATTAAATATTATTAATTACGGTTCCATTCCATTAATGTTTAAGAGAGCCAGGTTCCTATTATTGCTGTAATGTAAGAGGAAGTCACAATAAATACCTGCTGCTTTAGCCAATAGAAGCTGTTTTCTAATACTTTTTAATACATGAACATTTCCTGTATTTTCTGGTTGTATTCTGATAAAAAGACTGAGTAATAATTATATATGGTCATTATAACATTCTATCTATCTATCTATCTATCTATCTATCTATCTATCTATCTATCTATCTATCTATCTATCTATCTATCTATCTATCTATCTATCTATCTATCTATCTATCTATCTATCTATCATCATGAGATCATCAGCACCATATAAGGACTTTTGCATGATTTTGTAAATCCAGCAGCCTCACAAGCTAAGACGTGACAGACAGTTGCTCACCTGCTGCGTAGTTTTTGACTATTTTTGAGTATCTCCTCTTTTCCAAACTGTTTCCAAAGGCCACTTCTCATAAAGTTCTGTGTAACCAACCATCTGGAACATCAGGGTAACTTTTCATGCTGGTTACTGCATTTCAAAGTGCTTTATAAATGACTGACAAGCCCGACAATGAATCAATAAAATCAATCATTATTTCTGTATTTCACCAGCGGCCGAGGCCTCACGCTTCTCTCATGTCTCTTCACAGAAACAGACTAGAGTCAAGCTCAGCAGGATCTTCTTTCCCCATTAATTCTGTCAAATCCGTCTCCTTGGCTGTGGTTAGATAATAGATAGACAGGGACAGTAGGAATCTCGTTCATCCATTCATGCATATCACTAATTAGATGACGAGGCATTTATCCGCCTTAAGAGAGTCATAGTTACTCCTGCTGTTTAATAGAATAGAATAGAATATACTTTATTGTCCCTTTATTGTCTTTCCTTTCTTCCTTCCTTTCCTCCCTTCCTTCCTTTCCTCCCTTCCTCCCTCCTTCTCTTTCTTTCC
>NC_084979.1:30815291-30838601 GCF_963691925.1 Scomber scombrus | reverse complement strand
ACGTGCTTGCTCAGTGTGGAGCACCTGCAGGTCATCTTTGACGTGCAGACCTCACAATAAGAATTACCCAACACACACACACACACACACACACACACACACACACACACACACACACACACACACACACACACACACACACACACACACACACACACACACACACACACACACACACACACACACAGGGTGATTAGGGGAAATGTACTCTATACTTTATATCAATCAATCAATCTTTATTTATAAAGAGCCAAAATCACAAAGTCAAATTAAAAAGTTACCCAACGTTCCCAAAACTCCCCTTTAACGGGAAGAGACCGCAACCAGAACCGGACTCTATGTGGGCGGCCGGTCGGGGTTAAGAGAGAGAGAGAGAGAGGGGGGGGGGGGAGAGAGAGAGAGAGAGAGAGAGGGAGAGAGAGAGAGAGAGAGAGAGAGAGAGAGAGAGAGAGAGAGAGAGAGAGAGAGAGAGAGAGAGAGAGGGGGAGAGGGGGGGGGGGAGAGAGAGAGAGAGAGAGAGAGAGAGAGAGAGAGGGAGAGAGAGAGAAAGGATTGTTCTTAAATCAGTTTAAATACCCTCAATAAGTAAAAGGTTCTCATTATCAATATGAAAGATGAGCAGAACTGTTGAAATCTACTTTTAACCCTTTACATACTGGTCATATTCTGACTCATATTCATAAATTCACAATCAGTCATTAATACATGTTTGATTTATCTTGTAGAGCAAAAGAAAAGACATTCATAATCACTATTTTATGCTCCAGGTGAACATTTGATAGAATATGATCAATATCACATGTTTGAATGCTGATTTTTGTACATTTGCATGTATAAAAATGTGATCAGCTGCATAAAATGTAAAGAAATGATGCATTTTAATTCCATTTTTGTATATTCTGGGTCACATTAGGAAAAGTCCAGCTAAAATAAATGTGTATAATGTGTTTTTACAGCTATCTAATGTAAAAATTGGTCAAATTTAAGGGTTAAAAGTGAAAAAATCTCAGTTTTTTCCACTTCTAATTATCTTAATATCCTCTATGTGGATTATAAATACATTTATAATCAGTATTTTATGCTCCAGGTGAACATTTTATGGAACATGAAGAATATAACATGTTTTAATGCTGATTTTTTGAATTTCTGTTCCCATGTCACTCACTGGGTTCGTTTACTGCTGTAAAAAACAGGTTAACCTTTGTGTCGTCCTCCCGGGTCAAATTGACCCCGTCTGTTATGACTGTTCCTTCTTTCCTCCCTTCCTTCCTTCCTTCCTTCCTTCCTTCCTTCCTTCCTTCCTTCTGTCTGTCCTTCCTCCTCCCTCCTTCTCTCTGTCTTTCCTTCCTCTCTCTTTCCTCACTTCCTTATTTCCTTCCTTCCCTCCTTCCTTCCTTTCCTTCCTCTTCCTCTCTTTCTTTCCTCCCTTCCTTCGTTCCTCCCTCCCTTCTTTCCTTCCTTCTGTCTGTCCTCCCTCCCTCCTTCCTTCCTTTCCTTTCCTTCCTCCTCCTCTCTTTCTTTCCTCCCTTCCTTCTTTCATTCCTTCCTCTTTTCCTTTCTCCCTCCCTCCCTCTTTCCTTATTTCCTCCCCTCCTCCCTCCTACTTTCCTTCCTTCTTTCCTCCGTCCTTCTTTTCTCAAATTTGAGGGTTAAAAGTGAAAAAGACTCAGTTTTTTCCCACTTCTAACTATCTTCATATCCTTTAAAGGTGGATATATATGGAGTAGATTTCTAATAGAAGTCATAAAGCACTGCAACTTAATCATTTTAATGATAAAAATGGGTCTAATTTGCCCCTGAACAGTATGTAAGTGTTAAATAAAAGATAAACCAGTTGCAGAGTTGTTGCTGATTAGAAGACGATAACACACACAGCAGAGCTTCAACCTGATGAATGTGTGAGTAGAATAACTGTCCTCTGGTATACGCTTCATTTATTCACCTCATGGCACAAATGATCCGCCTAGAGAAGAAGGAGAGTGAGGGAGACTTCCAGGACGGACATGCTGCATTAATATTTGTTATGATGTACTTCTAATTAAATGCTTGATGGGGACGATTAGAGAGAGAGAGAGAGAGAGAGAGAGAGAGAGAGAGAGAGAGACAGAGAGAGGGAGAGAGGGGGGGGAGAGAGAGAGAGAGAGAGAGAGAGAGAGAGAGAGACAGAGAGAGAGAGAAAGAGACAGAGAGAGAGAGGAGAGAGAGAGAGAGAGAGAGAGAGAGAGAGAGGAGAGAGAGAGAGAGAGAGAGAGAGGAGAGAGAGAGAGAGAGAGAGAGGACTGGGCATGTGTGTTTATTAGGATGGTTCTCATTACACACACCTAATAAAGACCCTTAAATACACACACACACACACACACACACACACACACACACACACACACACACACACACACACACACACACACACACACAGCCATCAGCACTTATACTGATATAGCAACAGTGACATCTAGTGGCGGGACACAGTAAGTGCATGCAGGCTGTTGAAGGTCTTTTATTTTATTAATATAGCAGCTTTCATACAGACTTAAATTCAAAGTTCTTTATAGTTAGATGATTGACAAGCTGATAATAACACAGAATAAGTGACAAAATAAAAAATAAATAAATAATAATACACATTTTTAAAAAAAGAGAAAACTGGAGACCAACGCACGCAAAATAAAATAAAAATGCTTAAAGATTTAATTAAAATAAGTTTAAATAAATGATTAAATAGATAAAAAAAATAATTAAATAAATAAGTAAAATAAGAAAGAATAAGAGAAAATGTTTATTAAATGTTAGAGTAAAAAAATTAGGTAAAAATAGATAAAAACAAAACAAAAAGAGAAGTAAAATAGAAGATAAAGTTTAATAAAAGCTGGACTAACACTAGATTAAGAAAGAGATTAAAAGATGAAAGAAATAAACAAATAAAATTCCTTCCTTCCTCTCTCTTTCCTCCCTTCCTTACTTCTTTCTTTCCTTTCCGCCCTTCCCTCCTCCCTCCTTCCTTCCTTCCCTTCTTCCTTCTTCCTCCCTTTCTTCCTTCCTTCCTTCCTTCCCTCCTTTCCTTCCTCCCTCCCTCCTTTCCTTCCTTCCTCCCTCCTTTCCTTCCTTTCTCCCCCCTCCTTACTTTCCTTCCTTCCTCCTTCCTTTTTCTTTCCTCCCTCCTTTCCTTCCTTCCCTCCTTCCTTTTTCTTTCCTCCCTCCTTTCCTTCCTTTTTCCTTCCTCCCTCCTTTCCTTCCTTCCTTCCTCCCTCCCTCCCTCCTTTCCTTCCTTCCTCCCTCCTTTCCTTCCTTTTTCCTTCCTCCCTCCTTTCCTTCCTTCCTTCCTTTTTCATTCCTTCCTTCTTTCCCTCCTTCCTTCCATCCTTTCTGCCTTCTTCCTCCCTTCCATCCCACCTTTCCTCCCTTGACTCGAGGACAACAGGAGGATTAAATAGTAATGATGATGTAATGTTGTCTCTTACTGCTAATAAACAACAACAATAGGGAGCTTTGTGTTGGTTCAGTGGAGGCTGGATGTGGATATAATGGTTTTATTGTCAATTCAAACTATAAAGAAAAAAGCTGAAATAAAATAGCTTCTTCAGACCCGAAGTATGAAATGAACGAGGCAGAAGATAAAACATAAAACAGATGCATCCAAAATAAAAAGAGAGAGAGAGAGTGCAATAAAAGATGAGAAAAAGATGTGTTTCCATATAAAGTGAAAAAAATACTGTTTCTGGAGGATTTTGAGACTTTTTTCTTTGACTTTTGTGAAGATTTAGTAGACACATGAGTTTAACCCTCCTGTTGTCCTCGAGTCAAGGAAGAAAGGATGGAAAGGGAGGAAGAAGGAAGGGAAAGGAGGAATGGAGGAAGAAGGAAAGGAAGGAAGGAAGAAGGAAGGAAAGGAGGGAGGGAGGAAGGAAGGAAGGAAAGGAGGGAGAAAGGAAGGCAGGAGGGAGGTAGGAAAGGAGGGAGGAAGGAAGGCAGGAAAGAAAAGAAGGATGGAGGAAAGAAGGAAGGAAGAAGGAAGGAAAGGAGGGAGGAAGAAGGAAGGAAGGGAGGAAGAAGGAAGGAAGGGAGGAAAGAAAAGAAGGAAGGGAGGAAGGAAAGGAGGGAGGGAGGAAGGAAAGGAGGGAGGGAGGAAGGAAGGACGGAGGAAAGAAGGAAGGAAGGTAGGAGGGAGGGAGGGAGGACAGAGGAAAGAAGGAAGGAAGGTAGGAGGGAGGGAGGGAGGGAGGGAGGGAGGGAGGGAGGGAGGGAGGGAGGGAGGGAGGGAGGGAGAAAGGAAAAGAGGAAGGGAGGAAAGAAAGAGAGGAGGAGGAAGGAAAGGAAGGAAGGAGGGAAGGAAATAAGGAAGGGAGGAAAGAGAGAGGAAGGAAAGAAAGAGAGAAGGAGGGAGGAAGGACAGACAGAAGAAAGGGAAGGAAGGAAGGAAGGAAGGAAGGAAAGAAGGAACAGTTAAAACAGACGGGGTCAGTTTGACCCGGCAGGAAGGTTTAATCAGGTTCTTACAGAAGGAGAGGAACCCAGTTATTGACATGGGAACAGAAATCTGGATCACAGCTTCGGCTTCATCTGGTTTGATTCATCGGTTTGTTTCTCAGATGGAAAATCACTCGAGGGCTAAACCAGCCAGTCAGATGTTCTTCTTTCTGAAAAACATGAAATCCCAACAAGATGAAGCACGTTACATAGATACAAGGACTTTCAAGCCCCCCAAAACATTAACTCCTAATATATCCACCTGTAGAGGATATTAAGATAGTTAGAAGTGGAAAAACTGAGTCTTCTTAACTTTTAACCCCCAAATTTGACCCATTTTTATATTTCAGAGCTGTAAAAACATCTTATACATATTTATTTTAGCTTGACTTTTCCTAATGTGATCCCAAATATACAAAAATGGAAATAAAATGCATCAATTTAAAAATGTTGTGCAGCTGATAAACATTTTTTATGCATGCAAATGTAAAGATTTGACCTGTGTTTATTAAACAAAATTAAAAAATCAGCATTAAAACATGTTGTATTGATCATATTCTATAATATTGTTCTCCTGGACCATAAAATAATGATTGTGAATGAGTTTTTATCCACAATCAAACATTTATTAATGACTAATGGGAGAATTTATGAATGTGAATTGGTGTAGAGGCTAATTATGAGTCAGAATATGAACAGTATATAAAGGGTTAAAAGCAGATTTTAACAGTTCTGCTCATCATTTATATTGATAATAAGAACATTTTACTTATTGAAGGTATTTCAACAGATTTAAGAGCAAGTCTAAAATGTATTTTAACAGGACAAGTGGTCAGATTATAATATATTATATATTGTATTATCCTCCGGCTGCAGTAGAGAGTAATTATGAGTATATACACGAATATAAATATACAAAAATGGATATAAAATTGTTTTTTGTGTGTGTTTGTGCAGCTGATACACATTTTTATATATGCAAATGTGCAAATTTGACCTGTTTAGTTTAAAAAAATAAGTAAAAATCAGCATTCAAACATTTATATTCTTCATATTCTATAAAATGTTCTCCTGGATCATTAAATAATGATTGTAAATTTATTTTTTCTGCAAGAATAATCAAATATTTATTAATGACTGATGGGGAATTAATGCATGTGAATTGGTGCAGAGACTAATTATGAGTATATATGAATATTAATATATTATACATACAAAAATTGTTTTTTTAGTGTTTGTTGTGCAGCTGATACACATTTATATATATATGCAAATGTACAAATTTAACCTGTTTATTTTTAAAAAGAATTAAAAACCAGCATTAAAACATGTTATTGTATTCATCATATTCTCTCCTGGATCATTAATTAATGACTGATGGTGAATTTATGACTGTGAGACTAATTATGAGTCAGAATGTGAACAGTATGTAAAGGGTTAAAAAGTTTGGATAAAGTTGCTTCCAGGTTGAATTTGGACTGAGCTAAAAAAAAAAAAAAAAAAAGGAACTCCATCTCCCAGCATGCATCTGTGCCACATAACAACAAACGAGAGTCAGGCAGCAGCTGGGAGAGAAGGAGACAGACTGCGTAAAGAGAGAGGAAGAGAGAGACAGAGAGAGTAGAGGAGAGGAGAGAGAGTTTCCCTGCATATCAATGGAGGTTGTGTCTGCAGCAGAGGAGGAGATCTGACGGAGAGAAATCTGATTCAAACATGGCTAAAAACCAAGAAGTGGAGCGCATCGCTAAAAAGCTGGATAAAATGGTGCACAAGAAGAACACGGTGAGTCCTAAAAAACCCAAAACACACACACACACATGCACATACACACACATACAGAGAGAGAGAGAGAGAGAGAGACACACACACACACACACATATACACACGCGCGCGCACACAGTTGCTGCATCCGCACAAAAACACGCGATCAGGTGATGAGCTTTACCTTTAACTGCTGAGAGAGGGAAAATTCTGGAAACACAGTGGAGCTGGGTTTAAACTGTGCTGCCTCGTTTATGTGCTCCATAACAACACTGCAGCTCATCTTTACACTTTGTTGTTTTTTTAATTTAATTTAAGATATAGTTTGGATATAAAGCAGAGCGCTGATTGGTCTAAAAAGCTGCCAATTAAATCACCCGCACCTTGAATCAATCATCGTGTCAACTATGAGCTCAGAGTTTATTATTATTATTATTATAAGTGTTACTGCAGAGGTTATTCCATTTTATATGCTGTTTATATTTAGAAAGTTAAAATGTAATAGTTGTCATACATGTTTAAATTTGGTTAATGGAGCACGAGCTATTTGTTTTTAATAGTTTAATTATAATAAAGGAGATTAAAGATCAGTAAATACATGCATTAAATAAACAACATGGTAAACTTATTGAATATATATTTAATAACAAGAGAAACCTTTTGGATATTTCTCCTCATTAGCTGAAACATTATGTTTAATTAAATATGTGCAAAGTTTTTACAATGACACTTAAAATTCATGCTAAAAACAAACAAACAAGTACGTTCATATTGCCCATAAATATGAAAAGTAAACTAATGCTGCATCCAAACTGAGCTGCAGGAAAATAATTCATTGAAAACATCAAATAAATGTTGAATTATAATGTTTTTTAATTCTCATCATAAATCCTGGTTATGTGTCAACACATCAACTCTGCAGACATTTCTCAACATTGGTGCATGTGTTGATGTTAATGTGCAAAGTTTTTACAATGACATTTAAAAACTGGTCAACATTTAATAGTTTTATTTAATATTTTAAATTTATTGTGGGGAAAAAAAACCTTAAAACAGACAAACAAACCAAAAACAAACAGATCTAACGTAGCTTCTGGGAAGAAAAGACACAACATGACTCTAACATACTCTGTAATCTAACTATTAAAGCTGAAGTTAAAGGTGCAGTCTGTATAATTTAGTGGCAACTAGCAGAGCGGACATGACAGAAATGTTATATAATATTCATAAGTATGTTTTTTAATTAGTGTAAAATCACCTTTTTGTTACCTTTTTAGAATAAAGCTTGATTTATACTTCTGCGTCATGTTGACTGCGTAGCTACGTGTATGCGGACCCCTACGCCATAGCCTGACGTGCACCTCCAAAAAATCCTAGCTACGCGTCACGGCAACGCGGACCGCAAGGGCTGTGATTGGTCCGCTCAAAAAGTCAGTTCCTCCGGCCGTTACTTTTTCCGTTTTTTTTTCTACAGACCGCCTCCGCAAACGTCTTTTCTGTCGCCTGCGCCTCAACATTTACAATAAAATCATTTGTTCTTCAATATCGATGAGCTCCAACTCCAAACACACCCGCTCTACCTCGGTCGCCATCGTCTACTGTGACCGGAAGATAAACAAGGATACGGACACCACACACACACAGTAACACCCCCTAGTGGCATGGCGGTGAATTGCAGAGCAACGCGTTCCTTCGATGCAGAACTTCGAAAGGTCAACGACGGCGTTGGAACGACACCGACGCAGAAGCATAAATCAGGTTTAAGACCTTTATATCTACATAAGGAGCTGTTCTTCTTCTACAAAGGCCGCCATGTTTCACCACTATGTTTCTACAGTGGCCCAGAAGGGACAAACCAAACACTGAATCTAGAGAGAACCTCACAAGTTTTGCAGCTTCCTTACATTCTCTTTAGTACTATGTTCTGCTAGGAGTAAGATATTCATTTGCAACTTCACTTCTTCCACTAAACCCAACACACTTGTCCTTTAAGTTTCAGAACATTGGATTTAGGTTTATAATAATATAAGCCTGTTTGCCCAACTGTTCAAACTGAGCTTCATCATATTAATATTAAAGCCAGATCATCACAGTCAGAGTCTGATGTTTTTCTAAATTCTTCCATTAATCTTCCCGACATTTCAAATTAAAGCCACGTGTTTGGATCATTGATCGAGTTTCACACATTCAGCACCGTTAATCATCAGGGACAGATCTCTGCATTACACTGTTAAAAACACAACGTTGTTTAAAATCAACCTGAACGATGTGTATAATGATAAACATGATGAGTCATCAATTCAGTCAGCACCTGTTTCTTCTCATGTTTAATGTAAATCGGGTTTAGTTGCACTTCTCTGTGTTGTCATTATATCTTACAGCATTGATCCTTGTTGTAATATGAGCAAGCAGAGATGTGTTGAGATGAAAACTCTGCATTGTTTCCATTAAATAAAGAAGTATTTAGTTTCATTTTGGCTGTTGTGCTTTTATAATCTGCACACTGAGCCTTGGAGTGACACACTTTGACCAAAACACTCCGATTCAGCTCAAATGAATCATCACGTAACCTTTTTAATGATTAAAATATACAGTGTGAGTGCTGGTCGATGTTGCACAGGAGCATTGCATGATGAATTAATGACAACGTGGCTACTTTACGTCTGGTTCCTGCTGCAGGATTTTAGCCAGCGTGACAGACTGTGACTTGCACTTTGTCGATCTGGCAAGAGTTAATTAAAGGTCTGCATCCTTTTATGGCTGTAAAGAAAGCTTATGGAGTTCCTTTAACACACACACACACTTTTCTGTTGCACCTCATTCATCGGACCTCGTCTCTAAAGCCGGATCTACTTTCTGTCGTTCATCTTTTAGTCTTTTTATCATCTGTGCATGTCTTCTTGTCTCTGTGCTGCAATGTTCCTATCCTCCTTCGTCCTTTTGTTTCGTCTCTTTGACTCTTGTGCATCCTCACTCTTAGTGGCATTATGAAGGAATTTTTCATTTCATTTCTTATAAACCTTTTCCAGCTGCTGCAAAAGAGCCGTTGGTTTAGTTTTAATTTGCCCGTATGGACATGTGTGTCTTTATCCTCACTGACAAATTAAATACTTAACAGGAAGCAGTGAGATTATATTGTATAACAGTAAGAGAGCTGCACTTGGTCCCTTCATTCTTGGCAATATAAAATGCCTTCTTGACTATAAAAAACAGATCCAGCTTCCCCCCTTTTATTTGCAGACAGAGGATAGTTGAGGAAGTCTTTTCTGTCAGTCTTAGATGACAGTATGGTTGTATATCTTCATTGCAGGAGTTTCCTATAACACTCACCATGACTGTTTCATTCTGTATGATAGAGTTGGTTGCTCCTTTCTGGCACAGATGCGTTATAAACACTTGAATCTTACCATCCATTAAACCCTTACTGGACATCTGCCATTCTATAAAACATCTATGCTGGATTGGACCACAGGACTCTACTAACTGTGTTACAGTATGTTTCTTGTCTGTGGGTTTATTTTGAACTTGGAAACCTTTAGTTTTACTGTGTTTCTTTCAACACATCTGTCAGCTCAACACAAGACGAATAGAGGGCTTTAGCTGTGTTTGCATAGCTGTATTGTGTAGATTGTCAGATTATCTGTAGCCTAGCTAGAAGATGCTGCACCTCCATTAGTTTGTCATGTTGTAATGTTGTGGGTTGCATGTCACCCATTGGTTTGTGGACTGCTGCTCGGAAGCCAATAGTATCGGATATGGGCATCAGGAGGAGCATGAGGCGCCCTCCTGAACCTGTGAACCAATCAACCTGTCAATCACCACGTAGCCACGCCCTAATGCATACCCTGCTTTATCGTCACATATAAAATCAGGGAGGCCAAAATGTCCCAAATGAACATCATACTGCATTGAAGAAGGCTTTAAACTAGCGATTGAGACCATAAACACATTTTGAAAACGTTTACTGAGGTTAGAAATCAAGTGAGAAGTTGGTGAATTCTCCATTGACTTGTATAGAGACGGAAGTCCTTTTGACACCAAAACGGTCGCCCCCTGGTGGCCTTTTGATAGAATGCAGTTTTAAGTTACTTCCGCGTTGGCCTCATTTCAGAGGACCGGAACTCCCCTTTCAGGGATCATCCTCATATTTCCTTTTTAAGAAGATAATGTGAATGTTCTCTTTGTCTTTTTACAGGACGGCGCTCTCGACCTGCTGAGGGAGTTGAAGAACATCAAGATGTCTCTGGAGACTCTGCAGGTTGATAACTGCACCCTGATGCTGCTGCTTTTAGCTCTCATACATCTCAGTCTGTTTAAAGTAATGCACCAACATACAGGAAGCCTATAGAGCGTAACCTCTGCACGGTGATTAAGACTTTCTTTCATTTGATGCAAAAACATTTATTAATATTTAACCCTCCTGTTGTCCTTGAGTCAAGGAAGGAAGGAAGGAAGAAGGAAGGAAAGGAGGAAGAAGGAAGGAAGGGAGGAAGAAGGAAAGGAGGAAGAAGGAAGGAAAGGAGGGAAGGGAGGAAGGAAGGAAACGAGGGAGGAAGGAAGGGAGGAAAGGAAAGAAGGGAGGAAGGAAAGAAAGGAAGGAAGGTAGGAGGGAGGGAGAAAGGGAAGAAGGAAAGGAGGGAGGAAGGAAAGAAGAAGGAAGGAAAGGAGGGAAGGGAGGAAGGAAGGAAATGAGGGAGGAGGGAGGAAAGGAAAAGAGGAAGGGAGGAAGGAAGGAAAGAAGGACAGAGGAAAGAAGGAAGGTAGCGGGGAGGAAAGAAAGAGAAGGAAGGAGGGAGGAAGGACAGAAGGAAGGATGGGAGGAAGGAAGGAAAGAAGGAACAGTCAAAACAGACGGGGTCAATTTGACCCGGGAGGACGACATGAAGGTTAAAGAAGCTTCTAAACCACACAAACTTCTTGTAGTCGTCATCTTGAAATGTTTGAGCCATGATCCAATATGTCGTCAGTGTTTCCATGCCAACAGTTTACCAAATACAAACCCATATCCAAGCTAACATACTATGCAGGCTATGCCTTTGTATGCTTTATCTTTTATATCCCATGTTTGTGTTACTGTGTCTACATGTCAGTTACAGTAGGATTTCTCTGCTGTAGTTTAAAGTACTAATGAGTGTTTCTGCTTTAGACTCTAACTAGTTTACAGGTGTTATGAAAACAGGATATAGATAGATGTGAGATAATTATGCACCTTTTATTCCCCCAACAGTGCTTCTTTAGTACGTGGGAATATTTTAAACAGGGTTAACAGTGATGTATAAGCAATATATAACAACAACAGTACTTTAAACATAATAAAAGGCACTTAACACATAGAGCAGGTCTAGACTGAACTCTTTAATTTAATCTAAAGAGACTCAACATTCACACATGAGCAGCACTTAGTGACAGCAGCAAGGAAAAACTCCACTTTAAAGGCTGATTTATGCTTCTACGTTGGGTCAACGTCAAGCCGATGGCGTACCTACGCAGAGCTCTCTGCTTCGCTGTGAACCCCTACGCCTCCCCTGACGTGCACCTCCCCACAGATGTAACTATGCGTCAAGGCAACGCAGACCGGAAGGGCTGTGATTGGTTTGATTGGTTGCAAAAAATATACAGAGTAATAATTAATAAATAGAACAATGTCGTGACAATCATGTGCATTACAAAAAAACACTGCAGAAACTTAAAATCTTCTAGTCAAAATAAATCTCATTACACTTAAAATAACACACTCAATCTGCTGAGGAGCAAGTTTTTTTAAATACTTGTAATAGGAAAAAAAAAAAGAAGCGGTCACCTGGGAAGGGACTAGACACTCTGGCGGTGAATTGCGACAAAACGAGAGAGAGAGAGAGAGAGAGAGAGAGATAGAGAAAGAGAGAGAGAGCGAGAGAGAGAGAGAGAGAGAATAATATATGAATATAGCAAGCGAGAATAAGTTGACAGACCAATCCGATCCACTTATCTGGCAAACAACGTCATCGCTTTAGCGTCATAGCTTTTGGATATCGCAATATGTCATCAGTGTTTCTTTTCCTGGTTTTAAAGGCTGATTTACAGTAAAATATATAATTTCCAGAACTTACCAGACTATACTAGCTGATTTCATTGTGTAAATATTTTGTGAAACCATCGACAGTCATCTCTACAATATTGTTGCAATATCAATATCGCGGTATTTGGTTTAAAATGTTGTGATATTTGATTTTGTCCATATTGCCCATCCCTAGTAGTTCTTGTTATAAATACATTCTGATTGAAATGTTAATGTTTAAATAACTAATACTACACCAGAACTAATAACATGCAGAACAACAACAGCAAAAACAAGGCAAACCTTTCTAACATTGTAATATAAGTTATTAACGTTGCCTACTCATGCCATAGTCTATATAACCTATGGTAGTAAAGTCATTTCACCTTTTTTTATCTTCATATTTGGTTAGGTATATTGTATTTTCTAGTTTTATTGATACTGTTTGGGTTTAAGTTGATTTCTCTTATTGTTGTTTTTTGTGTGGCCTGAATTATGGTGGCGGGGGGCAGATATATAATATGTATAATAATGTAATATGTAATATATGGGGAGGGGTGATATGTAAGAGTTTAGATGCTTTACCATGGTTACTCATAAAGCAGATAAACCTCATTTCTCTCTCTCTCTCTCTCTCTCTCTTCAGTCCACCAGAGTGGGAATGTCTGTGAACGCTGTGAGGAAACAAAGCTCAGAAGATGAAGTTCAGACTCTGGCCAAAGCTCTCATCAAGTCCTGGAAGAAACTACTGGGTAGGTGTGTGTGTGTATTGTGTGTGTGTGTGTGTGTGTGTGTGTGTGTGTGTGTGTGTGTGTGTGTGTGTGTGTGTGTGTGTGTGTGTGTGTGTGTGTGTGTGTGTGTGTGTGTGTGTGTGTGTGTGTGTGTGTGTGTGTATTGCACTTGTATCTTTGTGAGGACCAGTTTTACTGCCTTTGACTATAAGACTGAGGACATTTAGTCTCGTTAAAGTTATGCTGGTTTATTATTTGCAGTGTGAAAATGTTTGGGGTTGTTGCTTCATAAATGACAAGTTAAAGGTTTATTACAAAAATTGTTATCAATGCATTTTTTGTCAATAAATCAGTTTATTATCCTTTCTGCACTTTCATGACACAATATGCTGGATTATATGGATTAGCATGAATTAATGAGGAACATTATGTATATTAAATAGGGCTGTCAAACAATTAATTGCATGTTTAAAATTGCATTATTTTGCATTTCACAGCTGTTTTTAAGTCAATACTAACAATGTAAAGCAGTTCTTAGCAGTGTATCTTAATTGGGAATCAAATGAATGCAAAGAAAGTTACTTTATGAACTTTAAGATGTATTTCAAATCACATCACACTTAAAAAAATGTGATTTATTCATTGTTAGTGTGACTAATTTTAACTTTTGCATCAGTAGGCTACAATACAAAAAACGTATTATCCTTTCTGCACTTTCATGACACAATATGATGATGATGTGCTTGTGATATGATGAAGGTGAAACTGCTGGATATTATGGATTAACATCAATAAATAAGGAACATTATGTATATTAAATTGATCTATTGATTGAAAATGTGATGCAAATTGAAGGAAAAATCAAAATAAAGAAGTAGTTAGTGTTCAGAGCTCATCATCATCATCATCATCATCATCATCAGTATTTGGATGCTGAATGCTATTAAGTGATTTTTAAACAGAGTTACAGCATCAGGTCGACACTTTTTTTTCTCATAAAGATCAATCTTCTTCCACTAGTTTGACTGTAAATGTAAAAACGTATGAATGTGTGTTTTGGTTTCAGACGGTTCAGAAGGGAAGGCGGAGGAGAAAGAGAAGAAGAAGAAGGAGGAGGGGGGCTCTCCTGTGAGGTCATCGTCTACCTCCAAGGACTCCTGCAGCAGTGAGAAAAGGTCTGTCGCACTGTGATGATGTCACTTTTATTTGCACCCACTGCTGCAGGATGAGGTCATCGTAAAAAAACAGCTGATTCACATGAAGAGAAAGTTATTTTTTAGATTCAAGAGTGTCTTTAATAAACAGGGAAGATCATTTAACCTTTGTGTCGTCCTCCCGGGTCAAATTGACCCCGTCTGTTTTGACTGTTCCTTCTTTCCTCCCTTCCTTCCTTCCGTCTGTCCTTCCTCCTTCCCTCCTTCCTTCTTTCCTTTCCTCCCTCCCTCTTTCTCCCTTTCTTTCCTCCCCCCACCTTCTTTCATCCGTCCTTCTTTCCTTCCTTCTTCTTTTCCTTTCTCCCTCCCTCCCTCCTTCCTTCTTTCCTCCCTCCCTCCTTCCTCCCTCCTACCTTCCTTCTCTTCCTTATTTCCTCCATCCTTCCTTCCTTCCTTTCCTGCCACCTTTCCTTTTTTCTTTTCCTCCCTCCTTCCCTCCATCCCTCCTTTCCTTCCTTCTTCCTCCTTTCCTTCCTTCTTCCGCCCCTTTCTTCCTCCCTTCCTTGACTCGAGGACAACAGGAGGGTTAAATGGTATTTGTCATGTTTCTCTTAATTCAAACTGACTGATACTGGATAGATATTAAGGAGCAAAAATGATCAAATATCCATATATTGGCAGATAATGTTATGTACAGAATATAAACATAAACACACTTTTTTTGCAATGATCCCTGTAGACAAATGGAATCTGATGATGTCATAACTCCTAATAATGTAATACAAACCCCTCATAACTCAATAACAAATGGAATCTGATGATGTCATAACTCCTAATATTGTAATACAAACCCCTCATAACTCAATAACAAATGGAATCTGATGATGTCATAAAGAGCATTTCCCAATAATGTAACAATCTCTGTAGCAATGATGTAATAAATTATTACATTAACAGGAAGTTATTACATCATTGGGTTAACCTTATTATTGCAGAACCTACTAATGTAATAATAATCCCAATATTGTAATAACATTATTACATTTTTTTATTGAGTTATGAGGTTTTTTTCTACAATCCCTCAATTATGGATATCAAACACTAAGATATGTAACGGAGGTATTTTACAGTTTAATAGTTAAATGTATTAAATTCTCAGTGGTGATGTACTGTTTCTGTATGACGGATTATTAGGGCCAGACAAAAAAAGTAGAAAAAGCCAGGCAAAAAAAAAAAAGAAAAAGTCCAGCACAAGAAAAAAACAAGTTAGTAGAGCGACTGGAGTGTGAACGTCTTTGGAGTGTGAAGGTGATTTTCTGAAGTGGTGCTACTGTATTCGTAACTGATAAATGTATCAATGCCTGTTTATTTTTTCTTGTGCCGGACTTTTTTTTTTTTTTACCTGGCCTTTTTTTTTTCTTGTCCTGGAATTTTTTTGAACTTTTTAGAAAAAAAAACTTTTGCCTGTTTTTTTTTTTTTTTTGCCTATTTGTTTTTATTTTCCTGGACTTTTTATGATTTTTTTTTTTTGCCTGGCTTTTTTTTTTTTTTTTTTGCCTGGCCCTAATAGTCCGTCGTAGTTTCTGTGCACTGATGTCATTCTATACAATAATTATAATTATATATATATATACATTAACTTGTGTACCTATGGGTGGATGAAATGAAAACAATAAAATATATTAAAAAACAAAAACAACATGTATATATTAAACTTGAATACAGAAAACGCTGCTTATATAACATTAAAAACATATTGACTGATATATCTGTGGTTCGGTCTATACTTCAAACCTAACATCTCGTCTCTCTTCTTCACTCTCTTCTTCATCCCTTCTCCTCTTCCTCAGCAGTCAGGGGTCTGTGGATCCTCCCATCACCCCGACCTCACCCAGCACCCACAGCCTCCCCTCTATGGTCACCTCCTTCCCCCCCGCCCCCGTCACCACCGACAGCGTCAGGAACAAATGTCGACAGCTGCTGGTGGCGGCGCTGCAGACTGACGGTGAGATTTTTACTTTCTTAATAAACAGTTTTTAACACCTATTCTCCAGTTAGTGAATGAAAGCAAATAAAACATTTAATAACAATTTTTACATAAAGGTTTTTATATTTATATTTTTATCAGATGTTTCCAGTTTTTATGCTAAGCTAAGCTAACTGGCTACCAGACAAACATGAGAGAGGAATCAGTCTTTTCATCTAATTCTAAGGAAAGTAAAATAAACATTTTTCCCAAAAGGCTGAACTTTTCATTCAAGCTTCTGGTTTGAGTTAAAAATGTGTATAAACTAATTTTATTATTTAGTCACCACTTTTCAAGATGGAGCAGTTTCATGATGGTGTGGTTCATCTGTATTTTAATAGAAGTTATTAATATCTTGTGTGTGTGTGTGTGTGTGTGTGTGTGTGTGTGTGTGTGTGTGTGTGTGTGTGTGTGTGTGTGTGTGTGTGTGTGTGTGTGTGTGTGTGTGTGTGTGTGTGTGTGTGTGTGTGTGTGTGTGTGTGTGTGTGTGTGTTCCAGATGATCACAAGACCATTGGAGTGGACTGTGATCACCTTGCAGCACAAATCGAGGATCATATCCTTTCATGTCATCAACACTTCACACAGTAACTTTAACCACACACACACACACACACACACACACACACACACTCACACGAACAATAATGATATTTCCATACAGACAGTAAACTCTTTCCTGTAGACTAACTTAAAAAAATCCTCCTTAAGACATAAAAACACTCTGTTGAGACAATAATGAGCGTCTCATATGAAAAACAGAAACTATAATTAGCTTGTTAAAATCCTTAAACTGCCTCATTTAGAAATCGAGAACCTATATATGTGTAAATATGTCTTTTTAATGTTTAACTGCTGGATTTTCACTGTAAAGTCCATCCTCAGTGTTTGTGTACTGGAGGCTTCAGGTTTCCACATCACACTTGTGTAAGATGAATATTGGACCATGATTGTCTTCCACACAACTTCTGGTGTCACAAATATATTATTATATATTATTCTGCACATTGAAGCTCAAACATCCAACTGAAGGAACAAGAATTTAAACATATTAACTTGTAGTGAGGATCTAATGGACCATGTGAAATTGAAATTGGAAACAAACACAACATATAACACCCTCCATAACAGTCTCAGCAATAAGGAGGAATTAAAAAAACAAAGAAACCCAAAAACAATTAAAAATAAAAGTTAAGAGTGTATACACAAAATTTAGAAATAGGTATTCCCAAAATACACCCAAAGTACTAATATATATACAATAAATACATATACAGTATGTACACCCATACATGCACTTACATACATATACACATACATTCAAATATATATAAATTCATCATTAAAATAAATAATATAATTAAATTAAATTTAAAAAACAAAAAAACAAGTATAGAATAAACTTTTTTTTTAAAGTAATAGGAAGAAAAATAAACAGTAATAATTATTTTACTAATAATATAATAATGATCAGTTCAATAAAATAAAAAAAACAGTTAAAAAAGGTTAAAATTATGATTATTTAGCCTTTTATCTTTACCAATAAATAGCTTTAAATAAACTGCATCCATGACAAATAAAGTCTGACACATTAACACAGAAAACTGGTGTATTGTAGTTTAAATGTTGACCAGCAGAGGGCAGCAGAGACACGTCAGAACTAAACACAAAGCTTTCATGAAGAGGTTTCTATGCCTCTGCTTCATGTTTTCAGCATGTCTGAATTTTATCCACCTGGACTCAAAGATGGACTGATTAAGAATTAATAGTTAAAGGTCACTCTGACGTTTTTTAGGCCATAACTTAATAATTAATATGTTAATTATGACAACGTTTCACACAAATGTCTAATAGGATAAAAGGTTAAGTGATTACATTTTCATATCTAAGAGGTCAGCTTCACTATGACATCATAACGCAGAACTCAGGACCTAAAGGGGAGATTTTGACCATATTTCACGTTTGCTCAGATGCTGAATTAGTGACGTTAATCTTGATTGTTTAGATCTTCTGAGCTGCTGGATTAAAGATGTGTGTGAAGTATCCATGTTTTAGGATTTATAGCTTCTTAGCAGCAACATCCACATCTGAATTGTCGTCTTTTGTCATGACTACAACTTTATGCTCTATCAGAATCACATTTATCAGCCAAACATTTGAACGTACGCAAGGAAAAATACACTTTATATGTTTGATTACATTTCTAAGTTAAAAATGTAAACTGCAACTTGACTTATTGACAGAGGAATACAACTGCAGGATGGTGATTCTAGTTCTATTTGAGTTGGAAAAACACTATTTATAATAATAATGCATTTTATTTAACCCTCCTGTTGTCCTCGAGTCAAGGAAGGAAGGGAGGAAAGAAAAGAGGGAGGAAGGAAGGAAAGGAGAGAAGGAAGGAAGGGAGAAAGGTTGGAGGGAGGGAGGGGGAAAGAGGAAGGGAGGAAGGAAGGAGAGAAAGGAAAGGAAAGAAGGAAGGAGGGAAGGAAAAAAGGAGGGAGGAAGGGAGGAAAGAGAGAGGAAGGAAAGAAAGAGAGAAGGAGGGAGGGAGGGAGGACAGACGGAAGAAAGGAAGGGAGGAAAGAAGGAACAGTCAAGACAGACGGGGTCAATTTTTTAAAAGGAAATTCAAATAATACGTATCTCACTTTGCTTTTGTCTTAATTTGACATTTAAACTCCTCCATAAATGTACACAGGAAGCTACAGCATTGATTCATTTTAATGAATGATGCATTGAATTAGTCTGTCTTTGTCTGCACACATGTATAGTATGTTTTTATGTCTGTAGTTAGTAAGAGAGAGAAGGGAAGACGTCCTGTACTGTGTTTTTACATGAGCCTCATTTACGTATTTTAATGTTTCTGCTATCAGATCGTTGAATGGGTTTGAAATTAAATTTCAGCTCATAAATACTTTGTTGACCATTAGTCATTACTGAGCTGCTGATAAAATCGATTACTCCAACCAGAGATCATGTAAATGGATGCAGAGCTGAATGCAGCCTACGAATAGTGACGTTGTCTCCATTTATTGTCCATCTCACAGTTTAGTTCGGATGCATAATGAGCTCATTGGGCCACCAGTGTGTGTGTGTATGTCCCAGGCGGGGAGCTCCGGTCCTCTGAAATGATGCCAACGCGGAAGTAACTTAAAACTGCATTCTATCAAAAGGCCACCAGGGGGCGACCGTTTTGGTGTCAAAAGGACTTCCGTCTCTATACAAGTCAATGGAGAATTCACCAACTTCTCACTTGATTTCTAACCTCAGTAAACGTTTTCAAAATGTGTTTATGGTCTCAATCGCTAGTTTAAAGCCTTCTTCAATGCAGTATGATGTTCATTTGGGACATTTTGGCCTCCCTGATTTTATATGTGACGATAAAGCAGGGTATGCATTAGGGCGTGGCTACGTAGTGATTGACAGGTTGATTGGTTCACAGGTTCAGGAGGGCGCCTCATGCTCCTCCTGATGCCCATATAAGTAGAATCCATGTTTTTATTTTTCCCAGCATGCACCTGAAATTTTCAAGATGGCGCTGCTCAGATCCGATACTATTGGCCTCCGAGCAGCAGTCCACAAACCAATGGCTGACATCATGGATGTTACATCATGGATGTTACGTCCATTTCTTTAATTTCATTAAAGCATGCTTCAGAATCAATTTGATATCCTCCATTCAGATCATCTCTTTGTTCTGTATTGTTACATTTGACTGAGCTCATGTAGCTTTATACACAGTTTGTATGGTTGTCAGTTGTGTGTGTTTTGGTCCTTGACTCCCCATCGTGCTCACAGATCTACCAGGAGTTTAAATCTACAGATATGAAATATAAAAGCCGTCTACGAAGTCGCATCTCCAACCTGAAGGATCAGAAGAATCCCGACCTGAGGCGTAACGTCCTGTGTGGAAACATCTTGCCTCAACGCATCGCCAGCATGACTTCTGAGGTTCGTCCAGTCCTCAGTTCTCCAGTGGGCCAGTCTGTTTTGGCTGCTCCTTCTTTCCTCCCTTCCTCCCTTCCTTCCTTCCGTCTGTCCTTCCTCCCTCCTTCTCTCTTTCTTTCCTTCCTCTCTCTTTACTCCCTTCCTTTTTTCCTTCCTCCATCCCCCTTTCTTCCTTCCTTCAGTCCTTCCTTCCTCCCTCCCTTCCTTCCTTTCCTTCCTCCCACCCTCCCTCCCTCCTTCTCTCTTTCTTTCCTCCCCCTACCTTCCTCCCTTTCTTTCTCCCTTCCTTCCCCTTCCATCTGTCCTTTCCTTCTGTCCTTCCTTCCTTCCTTATTTCCTTCCTCCATCCCCCTTTCTTCCTTCCTTCCTTCAGTCCTTCCTTCCTCCCTCCCTTCCTTCCTTTCCTTCCTCTCTCCCTCCCTCCTTCTCTCTTTCTTTCCTCCCCCTACCTTCCTCCCTTCATTCTTTGCTCTGTCCTTCTGTCCTTCTTTCCTCTTTTACTTTTCCTTTCTCCCTCCCTCCCTCCCTCCCTCCCTCCCTCCCTCCCTCCCTCCCTCCCTCCCTCCCTCCCTCCCTCCCTCTTACCTTCCTTCCTTTCCTTCCTCCCTTCCTTCTTTCCTTTCCTCCCTTCCTTCCTCCCTCCTTTCTATCCTTCCTTCCTTCCCTCCCTCCTTCCATTTTTTCCTCCTCAATTCCTCCCTTCTTTCCTCTGTCCTTCTTTCTTTCCTTCCTCCTTCCTTCCTTCCCTCCTTTGTTTCCTTCTTCCTTCCTTCCTCCCTCCTTTCCTTCCTTCTTCCTCCCTTCCTTCCACCTTTCCTTCCTTCTTCCTCCCTTCCATTCTTCCTTCGTCCTCCCTTCCTTCCTTGACTCGAGGACAACAGGAGGGTTAAAGGTCATCATTGTCTGTGTGTGTGTGTGTGTGTGTGTGTGTGTGTGTGTGTGTGTGTGTGTGTGTGTGTGTGTGTGTGTGTGTGTGTGTGTGTGTGTGTGTGTGTGTGTGTGTGTGTGTGTGTGTGTGTGTGTGTGTGTGTGTAGGAGATGGCGAGTGCAGAGCTGAAGCAGATGAGAGAGACTCTGACCAAAGAGTCCATCAAAGAGCATCAGCTGTCGAGGGTCGGAGGAACGGAGACGGACATGTTCATCTGCAGCAAGTGTCACGGAAAGAACTGCTCATACACACAAGTACGGACACACACACACACACACACGCTGATGTACACACTCATGTACACACTTCTTCACTATAATGTGTTTTTTGATCCTCTCTCTCTCTTTCTCTCTCTCTCTCTCTCTCTCTCTCTCTCTCTCTCTCTCTCTCTCTGAAGGTGCAAATTCGCAGTGCTGATGAGCCCATGACCACCTTTGTGTTGTGTAACGGCTGTGGCAACCGATGGAAGGTAAATAAACAATATTACTACCAAATAATACTAAAAAATAGCATTAATTAATTAACAGCTAATTGTTTAAGACCAGTTGTGCTAATCAAAGAATATAAACATGTCAGCCAGAAAACACATGTTGATAGACAATAACTACACCCTACTACACAGCAATCCCTCCAATGTATACAGTATATAACCCAAAAACTACATGTAAATAATAACCCCTCCACCCACAAGATGAATAAAGCAGGTACGGGACAAAACAACTAAATAAGAAACAAGAGAAAAGTCAGCACACTGCAGCTCCCAATGCAGGTATTTATTAAGCTATGACCAGTAGTGACGCTCCTCTTCATTAAACTAAAAATCAACTAGACCATCGCCATCTTAAATACACAAAAGGCCATGAGGTCACATGACAGTCACATGATGTGCCAATCCCACTAAAAGCTTCTCAGGTGTGCATATAGGTGCAAACATAAGAATATATAAATAAACATAAGAAAAAGAAAATTCTCTGTATGTACATGAATGCAAAATGGTAATACTGTAACCCATATTTGATGAAAAATATATGAAAATAGACAAATAATTGTAAATAATATATAAACATATGTGCAAAAGGTATGGAGCATAATAGTAGAGCATTGGGTCATATAGGCATCATAATATATATATAGCTAGATTTATTTAAAAGAGAGTTGAATCTTTATATTCTAAAGATACCCTTCATTTAACCCTCCTGTCGTCCTCCCGGGTCAAATTGACCCCGTCTCTTTTGACTGTTCCTTCTTTCCTCCCTCTTTCTCTAATGTTTCCTTCGTTCTCCCCCTCCTTCCCGCTTTCTTTGCTGCCTCCTTCATTCCTTCCTTCCTTCCTTCCTTCTTTCCTTCCACCCTTCCTTCTCTCCTTCCTCTCTTCCTCTTTTCCTACCTCCCTCCTTTCCTTCGTTCCTTCCTTCTGTCCTTCCTCTCTTCCTCTTTTCCTCCCTCCCTCCTTACTCCTTCCTTCCTTCCTTCCTTCCTTCCTTCCTTCCTTCCTTCCTTCCTTCCTTCCTTCCTTCCTTCCTTCCTTCCTTCTTTCCTCCCTTCCTCATTTCCTTCCTTCCTTCTTTCCTCCCTTTCTCCTTTCCTTCCTTCCTTCTTTCCTCCCTTCCTCCTTTCCTTCCTTCCTTCCTTCTCTCCTTCCTTCCTTCCTTCTTTCCTCCCTTCCTCCTTTCCTTCCTTCCTTCCTTCCTTCCTTCTCTCCATCTTTTCCTCCATCCCTCCTTACTCTATTCCTTCCTTCCTTCCTTCCTTCCTTCCTTCCTTCTTTCCTTCCTTCCTTCCTTCCTTCCTTCTCTCCTTCCTCTTTTCCTCCTCCATCCCTCCTTACTCCTTTCCTTCCTTCCTTCCCTTTTTCCTCCCTTCCTCCTGTCCTTTCTTGACCTGAGGACAACAGGAGAGTTAAATGTTACTAACTAAAGCAAACTAAAATGTAAAATAATTTCATCAAGATAAATATACACAAACAAAGCCTGTTGTCTGTTTGCGATTCGATTTTAATACCAAATCAGTAGTTGTGTATGAATTCTGTTGTTATCCTGTGAGAAACATAGAAAAACATTAGTTGACAGTAATTTAAATCCAGATTCACAATGTAGTAAAAGTAAAAAGTAGATTAAACTAACAGGTAATTAATCCACCTGGGCGGCAGTACCACCGTCTCACCACTAGATGGCAGCAGAGACTAAACTCTCCTCATTACTCCTCCTCCTATTTCATTCCTCTTACCTTCAGTTAGTTTTACCTTTGTTTACCTTCTT
>NC_084979.1:30797564-30815091 GCF_963691925.1 Scomber scombrus | reverse complement strand
ACCGATGGAAAGGTAATAAACAATATTACAACAAAGATTACTACCAAATTACTTAAAAATAGCATTAATTAATTAACAGCTAATTGTTTAAGACCATTGTGCAAATCAAAGAATATAAACATGTCAGCCAGAAACACATGTTGATAGACAATAACTACACCCTACTACACAGGCAATCCCTCCAATGTATACAGTATATAACCCAAAAACTACATGTAAATAAGAACCCCATCCACCACAAGATGAATAAAGCAGGTACGGGACAAAACAACTAAATAAGAAACAAGAAAAAAGTCAGCATACTGCAGCTCTCAATGCAGGTATTTAATTAAGCTATCACCAGTAGAGACGCTCCTCTTCATTAAACTAAAAATCAACTAGACCATCGCCATCTTAAATACACAAAAGGCCATGAGGTCACCTGACAGTCACATGATGTGCCAATCCCACTAAATACTCTTCAGGTGTGCATATAGGTGCATAACATAAGAATATATAAATTAACATAAGAAAAAGAAAAATCTCTGTATGTAGCAGTGAATGCAAAAATGGTAATACTGTAACCCATATTTGATGAAAAATATATGAAAATAGACAAATAATTGTAATAATATATATACATATGTGCAAAAGGTATGGAGCATAATAGTAGAGCTCGGGTCATATAGGCATCATAATATATATATAGCTAGATTTATTTAAAAGAGAGTTGCACCTTTATATTCTAAAGAAACCCTTGATTTAACCCTCCTGTCGTCCTCTCCCGGGTCAATTGACCCCGTCTCTTTTGACTGTTCCTTCCTCCTTTCCTTCCACGCTTCCTTCTCTCCTTACTTCCTTCCTGTTTTCCTCCCTCCCTCCTTACTCCTTTCTTCTTTCTTCTTTCCTTCCTTCTCCTTCCTACCTACCACCTTCCTTCCTTCCTCTTTCCTCCTCCCTCCTTACTCCTTTCCTTCTTTCTTCCTTCCTTCTTCTTCCTTCCTCCCTTCCTCCTTTTCTTCCTTCCTCCTTTCCTTCCACCCTTCCTTTCTCTCCTTCCTCTCTTCCTCTTTTCCTCCCTCCCTCCTTTCCTTCCTTCGTTCCTTCCTTCTCTCCTTCCTCTCTTCCTCTTTTCCTCCCTCCCTCCTTACTCCTTCCTTCCTTCTTCTTTTCCTCCCTTCCTCATTTCCTTCCTTCCTTCTTTCCTCCCTTCCTCCTTTCCTTCCTTCCTTGCTTCCTTCTCCTTTTCCTCCTTCCCTCCTTACTCTTTTCCTTCCTTTCTTCCTTTCTTCCTTCCTTTCTTCCTTCCTCCCTTCCTCCTTTCCTTCCTTCCTCCTTTCCTTCCACCCTTCCTTCTCTCCTTCCTTCCTTCCTCTTTTCCTCCTCCCTCCTTACTCCTTTACTTCCTTTTCTTCCTTCCTTCCTTCCTTCCTTCCTTCCTTCCATCCTTCTTTCCTCCCTTCCTCTTTTCCTCCCTCCCTCCTTACTCCTTCCTTCCTTCTCTCCATCTTTTTCCTCCATCCCTCCTTACTCCTTTCCTTCCTTCCTTCCTTCCTTCCTTCCTTCCTTCCTTCCTTCCTTCCTTCCTTTTTTCCTCCCTTCCTCCTGTCCTTTCTTGACCTGAGGACACAGGAGAGGTTAAATGTTACTAACTAAAGCAAACTAAAATGTAAATAATTTCAACAAGATAAATATACACAAACAAAGGCTGTTTGTCTGTTTTTGCAGCCAAATCAGTAGTTGTGTAATGAATTATGGTTGTTATCCTGTGAAGAAAACATAGAAAAACATTAGTTGACAGTAATTTAAATCCAGATTCACAATGTAGTAAAAGTAAAAAGTAGATTAAACTAACAGGTATTTAATCCACCTGGGGCGGGCAGTACCACCGTCTCACCACTAGATGGCAGGCAGAGACTAAACTCTCCTCATTACTCCTCCTCCTATTTCATTCCTCTTACCTTCAGTTAGTTTTACCTTTGTTTACCTTCTTCCTCTCTTCCGCCATCCTGTTTCTTTTCTTTCCTAACTTTTTCTAATTTTCATCTTTTATTTATTTATCACTCTTACACAGCTTTCCTTTATTTTCTGTCCTCTTCTTCCTCCACTCCCTTTTTTTCCTTTTTTACACTTCCTTCACATTTTGTTCTTTCCTTTCCTTCCCATCGTGTTTACATCTCTCCTTTGTTGCCCTTTTCACCCTCCTCCTCTTCCTCCCTCTCCACCCCATATTTACTCCTCTCTCTTTCTCTCTCTCTCTCTCTCTTTCTCTCTCTCTCTCTCTCTCTCTCTCTCTCCCTCTCCCTCTCCCTCTCTCTCTCCCTCTCCCTCTCCCTCTCCCTCTCCCTCTCCTCTCCCTCTCCCTCTCCCTCTCCCTCTCCCTCTCCCTTCCCTCCCTCTCCCTCTCCCTCTCCCTCTCCCTCTCCCTCTCCCTCTCTCTCTCTCTCTCTCTCTCTCTCCATAGCTTTTCCGGCCCCTCCCTCCCTTATTTAGCTCCTGCGTCTCTAGGTCAAGGTGAAGCGACTTATTTGAGGAGCCGGTGGTTTGTGGGAAGTTTTTTTTTGCTGTTGTTTGAATCAGCAGTTTGTGACTCGTGAATAAATACTAAATATAATTATAAATTAACCAAAAATACCAAAAACATGACAAACATAATTATTAAAACATTATTAAACCAAAATATGCATTTAAATCAAACTTATCTGTGTTGTAGCTTTAATAAAATACTGAAACAAGCAACATATCTTTTATATTTCAACAACAAACAACTAGTTAAACGTCATGAAAAAAGTGTAAAAAAACAAGAATGAAGGTAATTAATTCACAATTTTAACCCTCCTGTTGTCCTCGAGTCAAGGAAGGAAGGAAAGATGGTAGGGATGGAAGGAAGAGAAGGAAGGAAGGAAGGGAGTAAGGAAGAAGGACAGGAGGAGAAGGGATGAGGAAGGAAAGAAGGAAGGAAGGGAGTAAGGAGGGAGGGAGGAGGAAGGAAGGAAGGAAGGAAAGGAGTAAGGAGGGAGGGAGTAAGGAAGGAACGAAGGAAAGGAGTAAGGAGGGAGGAAAAGAGGAAGGAAGTAAGGAGAGAAGGAAATGAGCAAGGAAGGAAGGAAGGAAAGAAATGAGTAAGAAGGAAGGAAGGAATGAAGGGAGGATGGAAGGAAGAATGAAGGAAGGATGGAAGGGATGAAGTGAGGAAAGAACAAAGGAAAAATTAAAGAAAGAGGAAGGAAGGAAGGAAAGAAGGAGCAGTCAAAAGAGATGGGGTCACTTTGACCCGGGAGGACGACAGGAGGGTTAAATTGATAATTGAGACATCTTTTTGCTACTTTTAGGCACCAGGATAGGTTGAAAATAACCAAATGTCAATATTTTTAACTAAAATTTATGATCAATGTGTTAGAAACATATAACCCAATATTAACTCTCCTTTTAGCTCCATCTGGTTCATTAGCTGCAAGATATTATTACCCTCTGAAAGTGTATCCTTGTGTGTCTTTGCACCTTTTTATATTGCATATTGCACTTTATTGCTCTTATAGATTGTCAATGTTTTATTTATGTCTTTTAAGTTGTTCTTAATTGTCTTAAATGTTCTTATGGCTCAGGGAGTGTGATCTAAAGTTTGTTATATTGTTGTCTGACCCTCAATATAATGACAATAAAGCTAAATAAATAATCAAGTAGTTTTTAGTGAGTTTTTAGAGCTTGTTTGCTGATGTCATCACTAATTAATACTGAGCTGTTCAGTAAATGTGCCGTTAAAACCAAAACTAGCTGCTAAAAGAAGGAAAAATAGGGTTAAAAAGTTGGTGATAGCTCTTTAAATGCTTCAAGCATCACGTTGTTTGTTCCATTATTCATGTAGAAATCAACAAGTTGTGCAGCTTTAACCTCATGTTGCCCTTGAGTCAAGGAAGGGAGGGAGGAAGAAGGAAGGAAAGAAGGGAGGGAAGAAGGAAGGGAGGAAAGGAAAGAAGGATGGGAGGAAGGTAGGAGGGAGGAAAGGAAAGAAGGAAGGGAGGAAGGAAGGTAAGGGGGACGGTGGAAAGAAGGAAGGAAGAGAGAAAGGTAGGGGGGAGGAAAGGAATGAAGGGTGGAAGGTAGGAAGGAAGGAAGGAAGGAGGGAGGAAAGAAGGACAGAAATAAGGAAGGAAGGAGGGAAGGAAATAAGGAAGGAGGGAAGGAAATAAGGAAGGGGGGAAGGAAAGGACGCAGGAAAGAAGGAAGGAAGGTAGGAAGTTAGGAGGGAGGAAAGTAAAGAAGGAAGGCAGGAAGAAGGAAGGAAAGGAGGAAGGTAGGGGGAGGAAAGAGAGAGAAGGAGAGAGGAGGAAAGAAAGGAAGGAAGGAGGGAAGAAAGAAGGAAGGGAGGAAGGTAGGAGGGAGGAAAGGAAAGAGGGAAGGGAGGAAGGAGGTAAGAGGGACGGTGGAAAGAGGGAAGGAAGAGAGGAAGGTAGGGGGGAGGAAAGGAATGAAGGGAGGAATGTAGGAAGGAAGGAAGGAGGGAGGGAGGAAAGAAGGACAGAAGGAAGGGAGGAAGGAAGGAAGGAAAAAAGGAGGGGGGAGGGAGGAAGGAAAGAAGGAAGGAAGGAGGGAGGGAGGAAGGAAGGACAAGGATGGTGGAAGGGAAGAAGGAAGGGAGGAAAGAGAGAGGAAGGAAAGAAAGAGAGAAGGAGGAAAGGAAGGAAGGGACAGACGTAAAGGAAGGAAGGGAGGAAAGAAGGAACAATCAAAACAGACGGGGTCACAAATGAGACAAAATGTAGAAATGCACCAACAAGTAAACATGGATGTAAATAATAAAAGATATTTAATATTTTATAAATTGGCTTTGCAACTGTTTTATGAGGAAAGAAATACACTCTGAAAGACTTTAATTGCAACCATTCTTTCTTTCTTTCTTTCTGTTTTTCTGTTTTCTTTCAGTTCTGTTGAAGAGTACGTGTGTGAATATTATTCCATCGTGAAGCAGAATAATAAAGTGAATTGAATTTGGATTAAAAAAAATAAAAAATGAATTTAGTTTTTTCTCATTTTTGTATAATTTCTTTTTTTATATATATAAATTAAAACTTAAAAAGCTGTAATATATTTGGATAAAACTATGCCATGTTGTCTATTGGTTTCATTTGTTTTGTATGGAGCACTTAAGAGTTAATTTCTTTATGCCAGATTTAAATCACATTTATGCCTTGTTGAAACAGTGGATGTGCCTTTCTTTGCCATGTTGTGCTGCCCAATATTTTGCCCTTAACATTTATAATAAAGTTGCTCTTGGATTAAGACGACATCACCTTACTTTCTTTTTTTTTTTTGGTTTTAATAGTTGGAAGAATATCTCAAAAGTTTTATTAACATATTTGTTTCTGCCATTGCATAGTTTGGCCGTCAAGTAGCACCAATTGGTTTACTTTTAACCCTCCTGTTGTCCTCGAGTCAAGGAAGGAAGGGAGGAAGGAAGGATGGAAAGGAGGGAGGAAAGAAGGAAAGGAAGGGAGGAAGGAGGAAAGAAAGAAAGGAAGGAAGGAGGAAAGAAGGATGGAAGGGAGGAAAGAAAGAAAGAAAGGAAGGAAGGAGGAAAGAAGGATGGAAAGGGAGGAAAGAAGGAAAGGAGGGAGGAAAAATAAAGGAAGGAAGGAGGAAAGGAAAAAAAGGAAGGGAGCAAGGAAAGGAAGGAAGGACAGACGGAGGAAAGAAGGAAGGAAGGAAGGTAGGTAGGGGGCAGGGAGGGAGGGACGAAAGGAAAAGAGGAAGGGAGGAAGGAAAGAAGGATCAAGAGGAGGAAAGAAATAGAGAAGGAGGGAAGGAAGGAAAAGGAGGGAGGGAGGAAGGAAGGACAGAGGAAAGAAGGAAGGTAGGGGGTAGGGAGGGAGGGAGTGAAAAAGGAAAAGAGGAAGGAAAGAAGGAAGGAAGGGGAGGAAAGAAACAGAGAAGGAGGGAGGGAGGGAGGAAAGAAGGAAGGAAAGGAAGGAAGGGATGAGGGATGGAAGAAGGAGGGAGGGAGGAAGGAAGGGAAGAAAGAGAAGGAGGGAGGAAGGAAGGGAGGAAAGAAGGAACAGTCAAACAGACGGGGTCAATTTGACCCGGAGAGGACGACACGAAGGTTAAAATGATTTCTAATGATACTTAAAGGACCAGTGTGTAGGATTTAGTGACATCTAGTGGTGAGATTGCATATTGCAACCAACTGATAATGCCTCAATCTCCCTTTACAACATGTATGAAACCCTTCAGTGGTTGTGAAGCTCATAAGAAACATAAGCGGCCCTCTCTAAAACCAGTGTTTGGTTTGTTCTTTCTGGGCTACTGTAGAAACATGGTGGACTCCGTGGAAGAGGACCTGCTCCCTCTGTAGATATAAAAGGCTCAATCTAAGGTAAACACTCTTATTGTCATGGGATTACACACTGTTTATACATAGTTCTGCACAGTCTGCTTTGATGGAGCCCACTTAACTTTACACACTGTACCTTTAAGTTATATTTAGGAGTAGAGCTCGGTATCGGTAGGACGGAGTATTACGTAGGGCCATACTAAGAGGAAAATAAATAAACCGCTACCAGACGGCTCCTCTTCCACTAAAGAAGCAATTTCTTCCAAGTCCGTGTGGTTCTTTCTTTGAAACAGACTCAGTCGTTTCAAAGTCCTGATACTGATAATAATTTGATGCTGATGAGCCAAAAGATAAAGTAAACTTAATATTATGACTTTATTCTCGTAATATTACGACTTTATTCTCATAATATTACGACTTTATTCTCGCAATGTTACGACTTTATTCTCGTAATATTATAACTTTTTTCTCGTAATATTATAACTTTTTTCTCCTAATATTACGACTTTATTCTCGCAATGTTACGACTTTATTCTCGTAATATTATAACTTTTTTCTCGTAATATTACGACTTTATTCTCCTAAAATTACGACTTTATTCTCGCAATATTACGACTTTATTCTCCTAATATTAAGACTTTATTCTCCTAATATTACGACTTTATTCTCGCAATGTTACGACTTTATTCTCGTAATATTATAACTTTTTTCTCGTAATATTACGACTTTATTCTCCTAAAATTACGACTTTATTCTCGCAATATTACGAATTTTTCTCGCAATATTATGATTTTTTTCTCGTAATACCACAACTTTTTTCTCGTCATATTACAACTTTTTTCTCGCAATATTACGACTTTATTCTCATAATATTACGACTTTATTCTCCTAATATTACGACTTTTTTCTCCTAATATTACGACTTTTTTCTCCTAATATTACGACTTTATTCTCCTAATATTACGACTTTATTCTCGCAATGTTACGACTTTATTCTCGTAATATTACGACTTTATTCTCCTAATATTACGACTTTTTTCTCGTAATATTATGACTTTATTCTCCTAATATTACGACTTATTCTCGCAATATTACGATTTTATTCTTGTAATATTATAACTTTTTTCTCGTTATATTACGACTTTTTTCTCGAAATATTACGACTTTTTTCTCATGATTACAACTTTATTCTCGTAATCCCCCCCCCCCCCTTCTCTTAGTCTGGCTCTAATACTCCATCATAGTATCGGTACTCAATACCTTTAAGTATCGACTGAAATAAATCAATACCAAGTAGTATCTAAACGTCTCCTGTCAATCGATACCTGCAATCGATCCTTTTTACACCCAGAGCTAGAAATATGAGTATTTGTACGGACTTGCTCACAGCCAGTCAACATCAAGCGTTCTTTGATTTAATGCATCATGTGATTGCCCACTGCACAGCAGCTACAACCGTCTGTGGTGGTGAAGTCACAATTTAAAGCTTCTATTCACATGATGGGTATCGAATGAAGTACTCAGTTGGTATCATTATCACTTCAAGGGTACCTGGATTAGAAAACATCTTATAGTAGAAAATTCGGCCATGGGTCAAGTGGTATACATAAGTGATTTATTCTCTATATCATTTTTTTTTAGATTTGTGGAGCCTTAATGAAGGTTTGGGCCTTTTTTTTTACCACCCGATTTGGCGATATTAAGCCCTCCTGTCGCCTCTCCGGGTCAAATTGACCCCATCTCTTTGACTGTTCCTTCTTTCCTCCCTCTTTCTTTAATTTTTCTTCGTTCTTCCCCTCCTTCCCTCTTCTTTGCTCCCTCCTCCTTCCATACTTCTTTCCTCACTTCCTTGCTTCCTCCTTTCCTCCCTTCCTCCTTACTCCTTTCCTTCCTTCCTTCCTTCCTTCCTCCTTTACTTCCTCCCTTACCTCTCTTCCTTCCTTCCTTCCTTCCTCCCTCCCTCCCTCCCTCCCTCCTTACTCCTTTCTTTCTTTCCTTCCTTCCACCCTTCCTCCTTTCCTTCCTCCTTTCCTTTCCTTCCTTCCTTCCTTCCTTCCTTCCTTCCTCCTCCTTCCTCCTTTTTTCCCTTCCTTCCTTCCTTCCTTCCTTCCTTCCTTTCTTCCTTCCTTCCTTCCTTCCTTCCATCCATCCTCCTTTCCTCCCTCCTTCCTCCTGTCCTTCCTTGACCTGAGGACAACAGGAGGGTTAGGGTTATTTCTCCTAGCCTATATAAAACTCACATATTGCCTGTTTTAAGTCATCCTCCTGATTTTCCTTGTCAGATTTTACGTCCACATATAAAATAAATCATCAATCAGTCGTATTTTCTAAAGGTTCTCTGCAGCAGCTGAAGTCAGTGTAGTTTATTTATTATCCACTGACTGATAATTATGTGTCATTTAGCCTCTGAAATATCATCTCTTTAAGGCGTTGACAGTTTATTAAACCCTCTTCCCTCTTTTACAATTTATCCAGCAGTGTCATATAAGGGTTATGGTGTAAAGGAGATTCAGCAGTGTGGGCAATCTCTTCTTTTGCTAAATGAAAAATGCAAAATTCAAAATGCATGATTCAGATTTTATACTGGGAATGAGAGTCGAGCTATTACAGTCGATATAAACATGATCACCGTCGATCCTCTTAAAAAGGCCCGTGTCATTCTGAGGTCATCATACTCAACCAGATTTATAAGAAAATATTAAATAATATAAATCAGAATCGACGCCAGCGAAAGAAAAATAAAAGGCCTGAGTCGTTTGCCTCCGCTTTCCAAATGAGGCCGGTGGTGTGAGCAGGTTGACAGAGGTGATGAAAAGCAGCGAGGAGAAAAGCTCCCGTTGTGTTTGTTGTGGAAACACCGCTGAGCTCTTTCCATACATGAGCATGAGGAGAGAAAAAGGAGTCGGAGGAAATTGGAGAGACACTTTGAAGGCCTGGGGTCTGTACGATATCAGATTGTGTTTCTGGTGTCTTCTTCCTGGATGGAAAACAGACTGAAGTCGTGGTTTAGACGAAACGCAGGGCAGCTGGGATCTGATAGGAAGAAATAAAATGCCGCTGGAGGGAAATGGTCACTTAGAGAACCCAAACTTAAAGCAAACAGGCCACAAAGTAACCGTGTCATTCCTGATTTTGACTGAAATTGGTTCGGAGTATGTATGATTAGGGGGAGGAATGATATCTGATTGACAGTGACTGATGAACTCAACCGTCCATTCTGACAAAAAACTGAACATAAAAGTTCAATTTAATACAACTCGGATCATGTTTTTGTAGTTTTGACCGTCATTCTTATCGGTAATAACATTGTTCTGACCAAGGTGATTGTCAGACTTTGTACTATAGCAGCAATATCATCAAGTTGTCCTTATCCAAAACAATTGCTTTTATAAGAATAACTGATAAAACAATAGCCAGAACCATACAAAGCTAAAAAAGGTCCAAATGAAACACAACAGCAGCTGATGATGAGGAGAAAAACCCTACGACCTCATATGGAGACATTACATTTTTGGGTTTGCTGGACATTATACTTCATTCTGCTGAACTTTGACCTACTGTCCTTGTTCGTACACACTTTTTTGCACCACCTAGTCTTAACAAAAGCACAATATAGTGTAAAAATCAGTGTAAGAACCAGACGGCAGGCATATGGGTCAAGTCATTTAAGAGCCAATACCAAGCCAATAGTGGACCAGGTACAAAACCCTATCAAATGTGATGGTTTAAACTTGTTTATTTATGCTTAATAGTGTTTGTAGTTTGATATGCTGTACAGATTTGACTAATTTTAGCAACAAGCTATGACACTGCTAATCAGAAAGTATTGGTTTGAGTATGTTGGGACTTTTTTTTATCATTCGTGCAAAGGGAAACTGTAAATGTACGGAAATAGTTGTATACACTCATTCATTGTTATACAGTAAAATAAACCCATTGTGCCCATATAAGGAAACTTTAAACTTTAACCCTCCTGTTGTCCTCGAGTCAAGGAAGGAAGGGAGGAAGAAGGAAGGATGGAGGAGGGGAGGATGGAAGGATGGAAGGGAGGAAGGAAGGGAGGAAAGAAGGAAGGAAGGATGGAAGGGAAGGAGGGAAGGAAGGAAGGGAGGAAGAAGGAAGGAAAGGAGGGAAGGAAGGAAGGAAGGGAGGAAAGAAGGAAGGAGAGAGGGAGGGAGAAAGGAAAAGAGAAAGGGAGGAAGGAAGGAAAAAAGGACATAGGAAAGAAGGAAGGTAATGGCGAGGAAAGAAAGACAGAAGGAGGGAGGGAGGAAAGAAGGAAGGGAGGAAGGAAGGAAAGAAGGAAGGAAGAAAGGGGGATGGAGGAAGGTAAGAAAGAGAGAAGGAGGGATGGAGGAAGGAAGGTAAGAAGGAACAGTCAAAACAGATGGGGTCAATTTGACCCGGGAGGACGACAGGAGGGTTAAACTACTTCCTGTTTAATGACCATGTTTAGTTTTTGTACTTATCAGATCTTTTCTAATCCCAAATATCTAGAAATTAAAAATACATACCAAACAAAAGCTCGGGTCTCGAGTCTTGAGATTAAAGGTCTGTACCTTTACAATGTGTCCATTCATTAACTAACTGCAGTTAAGTTTTTGGTATACCTTTTCTATAATTTGATATTCCTGTTAAAGGGCCATAATTTCCCAATAATTCCCCTACTGTAGACAGAAGTATGTGACTATTACTACTGGAAAAAAGAGAGAAAAACCTTCAATACATGTTGTTTCAGTGAGAGTTTGGTTGTGTTGGCTTTACTGAGTTGTTGCTGATTGCCAGGTGAATTCCCTTTAAGGCCCTGCGTCATTAATCCCAAGTTAATATTCATTCATTATTGATATATTAACTGTATAACTATATAAACTGTTGGGCAAAAAGACTCTGAAGGTTAAGGCAGCAATTATTTGGAATCAACAGCTACGTATAAAACTCAACACAAGCAACTAAAGTCTACCTAAAACAACCATATCAGCACTTATAAACCATTTCTACTTCTTCTATTTTCCCTAAATAGGAGGATTAAAGATCCAATACGACTCTTAAAACTAAATTATCTGGGTTTTTCTGCAGCTGGTATGTTAATTTTTGGTGAGTGGGTCTCACATCAGATCTTTAACTCTAATCCAGTACTATTTGACTTGATGTTTGCTGGTTTAACAGCAGTGGATCGACACGTATGAAGCAGTAGAAGTAAGTTCAGGTAATGTTTGAAGCATATGAAGAAGACAAAAAGACACCTGTGCATGGACTGAATGACACAGCTAGAGTAAAACTGTCATTTATAGTGAAAGATCAACACAAAAAAAGAGTGTAATGTGGGAAAAACACCATGGATGGACCGATAAAGAACTGTGTGGGAGTGTGTGTTTGTGTGAGAATATGGAGGTATGAGACTGTGTGTGTGTGTGTGTGTGTGTGTGTGTGTGTGTGTGTGTGTGTGTGTGTGTGTGTGTATACTGTATATATGTAGGTATGTGTGAGTCAGTGTCACAGAGAGAATTCATCCCAAACACAAACAGATCAAGTTACAGTGAACTGTGGAAAATGACAAGAAGCACAAATTGTGTGTGTGTGTGTTAGTGTGTGTGTGTGTGTGTGTGTGTGTGTGTGTGTGTGTGTGTGTGTGCTGGTTTCCTTGAGAAACAGACTGTTGGGAGTATCAACAATGACAGAGTCAACTCCAGCAGCACCGTCTGTCTCTGCTCCGGTCATGGTCACTTTCATTTCAGTATTACTGCCATGAAAAAAAAAAAAAAAGGTATATTTGTTCAGAATAATCTTAAATGATGCATCAAAGTTTGTCATGGTGGCAATATGCAGCTGTAACTTACTCTGTTTTATCTCAAATGTTAATTGCAAAAAATATATATACATAGGCAATTTATTAACAAATGTATTTATACTGTTAATTCTCCATTGACCTCCTGCAATACTAGAATTGACCACTAGGAGTCCACAGACCTCAGGTTGACACACAGTAGTTTATATGGTTTGTTGATGAAGGAGAAATACTAAAGAAAGTTTTATTTAACTGCTTAGTGTGACCTGGTGGGAAGCCAGTGAGGGATATTTAATCAGTCTGCAGTCTCTCTGGTTAAAGATTAAATATAACCATGTAGCAGAGATTTGGAAAACATGTTCTAAACTTGGATAAACCATAATAAAAAATGTGTATTCAGAGTATATTTGTTTAGATTAATGTCATATGATGCATGAAAGGTTGTCATGGTAACTTACTTGGTTTTATCTCAAATGTTAATCGGTAAAAATGTATCTAGAAATATATTCAAAGGTTATCAGTTGACCGCCTGCAATACTAGAATGGACCACTAGGAGTCCACAGACCTCAGGTTGGTTTATATTAATGTTATATGATGCATGAAAGGTTGTCATGGTAACTTATTTGGTTTTATTTAAAATGTTAATTGGTAAAAATGTACAAATGTATTCATAAGTTCTCAGTTGACCACCTGCAATACTAGCATTGACCACTAGGAGTCCACAGACCTCAGTAGTTTATATTGATTGTTGATGAAGGAGAAATACCAAGAAAAGTTGAACCTATACTTGAGCTCTTGGTGGGAAATAAAGGAGTTAAGTGTGAGCTGGTGGGAAGCCAGTGAGGGATGATAAGACACATTTGATCCGTCTGCAGTCTCTCAGGTTAAAGATGAAATATAAGCGGCTTGCAGAGGTTTGGAAAAACATGTGTAAACTTGGAGGTGAGTGAGTTTACATTTTGTGAGGAGCTGCTCGTCGGTTCATCATCCGGATTGTTTCTGTTTTAGTCGAGCTTTTAAGATTTCCAACGTGTGTGTGTGTGTGTGTGTGTGTGTGTGTGTGTGTGTGTGTGTGTGTGTGTGTGTGTGTGTGTGTGTGTGTGTGTGTGATGCTGGGTGAGAGCAGCGTACATCACCTCTGTTTATGCTTACATATTTCTATAAGTGGTTGCAGTGAATGAAGAGCTGCAGGAGCTTATTGCTGTTTTTTTGGTGAACCTTTGAACTCCAGCACACATTAAATCAAGGTAAGCAAATACTTCTCTTCTTCTACTCTTTCATATCACAGACTTTTTATACCTTACTTTTTATTTAAGTTTATTAAAATGTTGGTTTGATTTTTCCATTATTTCTATCAGTTGTGAGAATATTGTCACTTTAGTCGTAGTGATGTCAGCAAATACTTAAATCCACAAGAAAAATGAGTCGTCATGGTGATCAGACAGGTTGTGAACATGCAGTAAATTTAATCTCATGTTCAGAGCCAAACCAACAATGAATTGGTCCGCTTACAAGTATTGTGTTTGCACCCAAAGCTTGGTATTATATTATATCTCACTGCCGTAGACCTCTGTTGTCCAAAAAAACCCATTAAAAACTACGTCAATGAGCCACAGTGCTGCACTCGGTAAGATGTTCTTAATTGTAAATCTCTTAAAAGTTGTGATATGTAGCACAAAAAGTTAGTGAAGCTCTGTTAAGGCGCTTTTCCACTCCTCTTTTTCTAGCACTGCTCGGTTAGGTACCAGGAACCTTTTCCATTACTATAGTTCCTCATCAACGTGGGCGGGGTCGTCATAGCAACGGCTGCACGAAACTACCGTGACTTTGTTTTATACGCGACACAAACACAAACAATGTGTATTATTTATTTATTTGTATTTAATTTATGTATTTTTTTATATATATATATTTTTTTAATATATATATTTTTTAATATATATATTTTTTAATTTATTTGTATTTAATTTATGTATTTTTTTATATATATATATATTTTTTAATATATATTTTTATTTATTTATTTGTACTTAATTTATGTATTCTTTAATATATATATATATATTTTTTAATATATATTTTTTAAATTTTATTTATGTATTTTTTAAAATATATATATTTTTTTTAAATATATATTTTTTATTTTTTTAAATTTAATTTATTTATTTTTTAAATATATATATATTTTTTTAAATATATATTTTTTAATTTAATTAATTTTTTATATATATATATTTTTTTTTTAAAAATATATATCTTTTTTTATTTATTTTTTTCTGTCCTTGGTTTACCTTCTTATGCCTTTTTACGTCCATGTTTTGAATATCTCTTTCATAATATTTTTATGTAACTTTAGTTATGATATCAGATGTTACACAGTGCTGGTAATTAACTGATTCGTCAATGCTTTAAATAAAAACAATAAAAAAAAATTATGATGGAAAAAAAAAAGCTACAATGCTTTCTACATAGGAGAGGATTTACTGGTAATTATAAACTATTTATATGAAGGTAAAACTGTAAGTGGGACTACATGACGTTGGTAATAATTACATATTAACCATAAAACCTGTGATGGATGTTTACAGTGGACAGTTTGTGTTTCTCTCCCAAAAATCTGAAGATTTGTTCCCTGTTGGAGTTTATTTTAGTGAAGCTTCAAAGCCAAAACTACACCAAAAAGTCCAACATGCTAACTGGTATAATTTGGTAAATATAGACAGTGATAGAGTCGAGAGGTCGAGGGTTCGATTCCCAGCAGAGACACACTCATAAGAAAACATTTCACACACACACATAAAAAAACGAAGCTGCTTCTCATTGGATGTTCAAGGGTTTCCGTTTATATATGTACAATTAAAATCACAGTTTTACCAAAATATAAAATAAATAACATTAACAAAAACTAAGAATAAGAATAAGAATGCATTCTGAGTGACCGGTCGGGTTGGAACCTAGATATCATCTCCTTATTTTCTTTTCTTTTCTTTTTTTGTTTTTAAATCTGTTGTTTCTGCCTCCACAGACAACTACAAAGAACTGTTTGAACTACATTTCCCAAGAAGCACTGGGTGTAAGCATCCCGTCTCACATAGTCTCTTTTGTTTGTTTTATTCATATATATATTTATTTATTTATTTATTTATTTATATATATGACATATACACACACACTGTATATATCTATATATCTATATTTTTTTGCACCTGGGATTCCCCCCCTCCCCCACCCCCTACCCCTCCCCCCCCCTTCCTGAATTGACCAACCACAGTTTAGCCCTGCAGCCTCCCGCAGCCAATCAGGAGCAGGCCTCCGAGTGGTCGACAGACAGTGGTGAGGTCAAAGGTGAGAGGTCACAGAGTTCAGCAGCAGCAGTGCCCAGGTAGGCCACCCTGGTGTGTGTGTGTGTGTGTGTGTGTGTGTGTGTGTGTGTGTGTGTGTGTGTGTGTGTGTGTGTGTGTGTGTGTGTGTGTTACTATACTTATGAGGACTTCTAGGTTTAAAACTCGGGGATCTTTAGAGAAGACTTTTAACCCTCCTATTGTCCTCGAGTCAAGGAAGGAAGGGAGGAAGAAGGAAGGAAGGGAGGGAGGAAGGAAGGAAGGAAGGAAGGAAGGAAGGAAAGGAAGGAAGGAAGGACGGAGGAAAGAAGGAAGGAAGGAAGGACGGAGGGAATGAAGGACGGAGGAAAGAAGGAAGGGCGGAGGGAAGGAAGGACGGAGAAAGGAAGGAAGGAAGGAAAGAGGGAGGGAGGAAAGAAGGAAGGAGGGAGGGAGGGAGGGAGAAAGGAAAGAAGGAAGGGAGGAAAGGAAAGGAAGGAAGGAAGGACGGAGGAAAGAAGGAAGGAAGGAAGTTAGGAGGGAGGGAGGAAAGAAGCAAGGAGGGAGGGAGAAAGGGGGATGGAGAAAGGAAAAAAGGAGGGAGGGAGGGAGGGAGGGAGGGAGGGAGGACAGAAGGAAGGAAGGAAGGGAGGAAAGAAGGAACAGTCTAAACAGACGGGGTCAATCTGACCCGGGAGGACGACAGGAAGGTTAATATAATACTTTAATGTTGAGTTCATGTTAATTAAGACTAGATAATAAAGTTTTATTAATAATTAGTTTAATTCACACTCTGGGAAACGAGCTCCAGATGTTTTAGAGGCAGAGTGGTGGAAGTTGATGTGAGGTTCTCATGCTTACTTTCTACACATTTGCATATTATTGTGTTCTATCTCAGACATTATATACTTGATATTTACCAACTTTATGATCTGATAAGTGATAATAAACATTAACTTCCTTCTGACCTGAATGAATAACAGATGTGAATGAGAGCAGATTGTAGTTTCGTTAGTTTTCATGTGAACTCATTTTAAATATTCTCTTAAATATTGACTTTCTTCCTCTGTTGAAGCCTCAGTTTGTTGTCTTAGCTCGAGATAAGATTGTGCAACTTTAAAGTTAATAGATCATATATTTAAGATTTAAGATGATGTCATTGTTTAAAGGTTGCAGATACAGCATGCCTATGATTTTTATCAACATTTTCCAAGAGCCCAAAGTCTGAATAACAATCCTAAACCCCAAAATACTCAATGCAAAATAATATTAAACATAAAAAAGCTGCAATTCTTCATATTTTATAAACTCCAAACAGCTGATATCTGCTGTATTTATTTAAACTGATCAACAGCAGCTATTAATAATAAAACATGTTCAGTTATCAGATAATAATCACTAATTGTATCAGCTGTTGCATGCCTAAAAAAGATGAAATTATACGACTTAATTACTTTTAAAATGATTGATTAACTACCTTTATTGTATTTTACTCACTTTTAAATGAATCCCTACAATCCTTCACTATATTATTGTTATTCCATCGCCAAGAAAAGACGACATAAAGTTTATATTTAATGTAGGTAATGTATTCTACTTTAACTTTAAGGCTCTGTTAATAAAATAATGTGAATATAAATGTTGTTTTAGAGGCTTTTTAGAGAAGTTTTTAAACATTTATGATATAAAACTAGTAAAATTTCAACTTTGTCCAAACTTCAATACTGACACTTTGCTCCCAATATTGTTTTCTAATTGAATTAATCTTCATTTTAAACCACTTTTGTGTTATTTAAAGTGTGTAAATCCATTTGTGGACTAGTTCTCTTCATTTTAAAGGCCTTTTGAGACACTTGCCTGAATTCTATGAGACATAAAGTTTACATTTAAAGGATTTACTGCCTTTAATTTGACTTAAAAACATCTGTATTTTAAATGTTTAGTAGCCATGATGGTAATGAAAAGTAAAGCAGTGTTTAGATGCATTATGCTTGTTATAACTACTGAAGTCAGGATGGATTATTAATTAATTAATAGCATCATATTTCCTCTAAATGTTACATAATGAACCCAACATGAGTTTTTTTGCTATTTGGCAGATTTGGTCACAT
>NC_084979.1:30787564-30790064 GCF_963691925.1 Scomber scombrus | reverse complement strand
CTTTTCCCCTTTCCTTCCTTCCTCCCTCCTTCCTTCTTCCTCCCTTCCATCCTTCCTTCCTTCTTCCTCCCTTCCTTCCTTGACTCGAGGACAACAGGAGGGTTAATGTCTAGTTTACTTGATTAGAACTATGTAAAGATCATGGTTTGGGTTAAAACGATCACTGGAGACAAGTTTTCAAATTCCTTAAAGAAATGCAACCTTTGTTGTCATGGCAACAGTGAACACCACGATTAATTGACATGAGCAAGATTAAGTCCATTAGAGTTTCTAAATGTCGGTTTCGATTATTATTCGATTAATTGCCCAGCCTTATAATAGAGTTAGAGTAGAGTAAGGCTGGATAATCAACCTTAATAACACAAGTAGTATATAAACTTCTGCTCTTCTGCATTTCTAGGGGGTAAAAAAGACTATTTGTGAGGTTTTGCTCACAGCCAATCACTGCAAGCGTTGAGGTTAGGGTTCGATTTAATGCGACGTGATTGGCTCGTTACTGCAGCAGCTACAACACACACAGTCTGTAGTGATGAGAGTTTATAATAAAGTTTTATGCAAGTATTTAATAAGTATTTGAACACTTTTAGGAGGAAGGAAGGGTAGGAAGGAAGGGAGGAAGAAGGAAAGGAAGGAAGGAAGGAAGGAAAGAAAGGAAAGTCTCTAGTGATGATACTTTATAATAACGTTTGATGAAGTTATTTAATAAGTATTTTTAACATTTTCAGGAGGGAGGAAGGGAAGGAAGGAAACGAGGAAGGAAGGAAGGAAGGAAGGAAGGAAAGATGGAAGGGAGGAAGAAGGAAGGAAAGGAGGAAGGAAGGGAAGGAAGGAAAGATGGAAGGGAGGAAGAAGGAAGGAAAGGAGGAAGGAAGGAAGGGAAGGAAGGAAAGATGGAAGGGAGGAAGAAGGAAAGAAAGGAAGGAAGGAAGGGAAGGAAGGAAGGAAAGATGGAAGGGAGGAAGAAGGAAGGAATGGAAGGAAGGAAGGAAGGAAGGAAGGAAGGGACGGAAGGAAGGAAGATGGAAGGGAGGAAGAAGGAAGGAAAGGAGGAAGGAAGGAAGGGAAGGAAGTAAGGAAGGAAGGAAGGAAAGATGGAAGGGAGGAAGAAGGAAAGAAAGGAAGGAAGGGAAGGAAGGAAGGAAAGATGGAAGGGAGGAAGAAGGAAGGAAGGAAAGGAAGGAAGGAAGGAAGGAAGGAAGCAAGGAAGGAAGGAAGGAAAGATGGAAGGGAGGAAGAAGGAAGGAAAGGAGGAAGGAAGGGAAGGAAAGGAGGAATGAAGGAAAGATGATGATAGTAATAAGTATTTTTAACACTTTCAGAATGTAATGGCGGCTTTTTACACAACTGAATGTTTCATAACAATCAAGAACTGTGTTGGTTTAACTTGGTACAGTTACCAGTACTGGAAAACACACACACACACACACACACACACACACACACACACACACACACACACACACACACACACACACACACACACACACACACACACACACACACACACACACACACACACACACACACACACACACACACACACACATTCAGAGTTACCCCGCAGCAACAGCACCAGCAGATATTTATAGAACGACAAGCTTTCTCTTATGTTTTCTCTCCACTCTTATTTAGGAAAGACTCACACACACAAGTACACACACACACACACACACACACATATGTACACACACACACACACACACACACACACACAGAAAGAGAGATAGGCATCCTACCAAGGTCAGACATGCAGACAGCCAAGCATGCATCATCTCTGCCAAACTCGCACGTCTGGATATCACTGTGTGTGTGTGTGTGTGTGTGTGTGTGTGTGTGTGTGTTTGTGCATGTGTGTGTTTATAAAAAGCATCGACTGCCAGAAGGTGATGAGAGAGGCAATTTATAGCTTCCTGTAAACACACTGTACTCGTACACTAACACACACATGCAGATAACTGTACATACAAAAACACACACACACCGGTGTCGGGACATGCCAAAACACACACACACACACACACACACACACACACACACACACACACACACACACACACACACACACACACACACACACACACACACACACATACACACACACACAGTGATGAAGGCTGACAAGCAAAGCCTCCAGCACTCATACTAAATAAAGCAACCACTATTATACACACACACACACACACACACACACACACACACACACACACACACACACACACACACACACACACACACACACGGTTGGTTAAAAATAGCAGAAAATCCTTCCCCCATTTTCCGTGTGTGTGTGTCTTCTTCCTCCCTCCCTCCCTCCCTCCCTCCCTTCCTCCCTCTTTTCCTTCCTTCTTCATCCCTTCCTTCCTTCCTCCCTCCTTCCCTTCCTTCATCCCTTCCTCCCTCCTTTCCTTCCTTCTTCATCCCTTCCTTCCTTCCTCCCTCCTTTCCTTCTTCATCCCTCCCTTCCTTCATTCCTCCCACCTTTTCTTCCTTCTTCCTTCAT